>NC_083464.1:19027500-19280000 GCF_030014155.1 Tachysurus vachellii | reverse complement strand
CCGGCAGTGAAATCTCTGAGCGCTCGTATGCGTGATGAATATTAGAAATGTTCGGCCTTTAATGCGTCCATGCTTTTCACACACAGGTGGTGATTTTTACTCAGCAACGATGACCGATTTTCTAGCTAGCGACGCAGTGATCTACAGAAGTTTGGGGGAAAGTAGTCCGGTCCTGCGAACCGTGAAGTACGACTCTAAGTGGTTGCGAGGTTAGACTCCTGACACAGTACTCTGTCCATATTTCTTTATTTTCCCTGGTGAAACAGGAAGGATTGCTGAAAACGTTTGGTGATTATTATTCGTGATCTGTTCTTTCAGAGCCTCATTTTCTTCATGCCATCGAGTATGGGAACTATGTGTACTTTTTTTTCAGTGAGATTGCAGTGGAGTACACTACTCTTGGCAAGGTGAGACCCACACAGCTCAGCCTGATGACTCCACACTCACTATACACACTGTGTAAAGCTGTGAATAATAGACAGAATTTGCCCTGTCGTGACTCAGTAAGCCGCACAGTGCATTATTTACAGATGCCTTTGACTGGATTTTCTACTCCCTTCTTTTCCTAGGTGGTGTTTTCCAGGGTGGGTCGAGTGTGTAAGAATGATAATGGAGGTTCTCCAAGGGTTCTGGAGCGGTACTGGACCTCATTTCTCAAAGCCCGGTTGAACTGTTCCGTTCCGGGTGATTCGTTCTTCTACTTTGATGTTCTGCAATCCTTAACGAATGTGATGCAGATTAACCACAGACCTGCTGTGCTGGGACTTTTTACCACACAGGCCAACAGGTGACAACACACTAGGAGCTCTCCTCTCCTCTCCTCTCCTCTCCTCTCCTCTCCTCTCCTCTCCTCTCCTCTCCTCTTCCCTATAGGAGCAAACTAATTGTAGAAAACTAATCAGAATTCTGAATGCAAAAGTGCAGTGTTTATTTACTGTTTATTTATCCATTTACTGTATAAACTGTTTATTTATCCTAACTTTAACATTTGTGTGTACTGTAGGTCAATTTAAGATTTTAGCAACGGCATCTTATTAACCCTCTACTTCAAAAAATGTTCTTGTTTTTATCAGCATCACCGGCTCCGCCGTTTGCGCCTTCTACATGGACGACATCGAGCGAGTGTTTAGTGGCAAGTTTAAAGAACAGAAGACCAGCGAGTCGGCCTGGACTCCTGTTCCTGATGAGCAAGTGCCCAAACCTCGGTATGTGTCATTGCACAGGGAACGGGTCATGGCACCGCTGTCCGCTTCCCCTCTCATTATACATGCACATGAGTGATCAAGAGTGGAACAGATAAAGGCCTGATTATCTTCTGTATTCTGCCTGGAACTTCATGTTTAGACAAGGCATTGATTGCTCACATTTTGAATGTTGATCAAATTAGAATAGAAGAGCTGTTTAGGATTAGTTGTTTATTTCAGACTTTAGGCAGAACATTCAGGGTGTATCTGATGTGTGAGGAAAAAAATTGGATTTGACTGCGTGAGTCTTAGACTCCCAGAACTGACTGGTCAGTCGATTATGTTCTGTGAATGGCATACACACACACATCCACCCACACACACACACACACACACACCCACACACGTCCACTGACTGATTATTTCTAGTTTAGCTCGTTTAGAGTCTCGCTTGTCAAGCCAAACCTAGAATCTGCGATCTTGGCGTGTTGGGCTGCTTTAGCTTCAGTTTCTCTGAAAGGAAACCAGAAGCTTTGATTTACAAACTGCTGAAAGAGATACTGAAATTCCAAATGCTTCTGTGCCTGTGAGTGTCAAAACATTTCTGCTGGAAGCGTGCATAGCTAAATCTCGGTATCTGTTTGTGTGTGTGGCTGTAGGCCAGGTTCCTGCGCAGGAGACGGTTCTGCAGCAATGTACAAGTCTTCCACCTCCTTCCCTGATGAGACTCTCACCTTCATCAAATCTTACCCACTCATGGACGAGGCTGTACCAGCAGTGAACGGGCGGCCGTGCTTCACGAGAACTACCAGCAGGTTCTTACACACGCATACAAAAGATTCACAGCCCTCTCAGTGTCATAGCCAATAAGACAACTGACAGATTGCTTGAGCAAGCTGTAGAATGCCTGCTGGCTATAACCATACTTTCTCCATCACATCTGTCCCTTGCAATTTTTTTTCCCAAACGGATTATTCCTCTCTGTCAAAACTTTTGGTTTTCCATTCCATCTGTCTCTCTCTCTCTCTCTCTCTCTCTCTCTCTCTCTCTCTGTCTCTCTCTCTCTCTTTCTCTATCACACTCTGTTGCTCATTCTCACCATCACATCTGTCTCGGGCTCTCCTGAGAGACACCACGTCTAAACACTACTCAAGAGTAAACACAGACACCTGTGCTGTTTAATACCGTCGGATGCACCAGTGCTTCTGACGCATGTTTACTAATGAAGCCGTTTCCTACGCACAGGTTTAAGTTGACCCAGATAGCCGTGGACACGGCCGCCGGGCCTCACAAGAACCACACTGTCTTATTCCTGGGCTCAGAAAATGGACACGTTCTGAAGGTCCTTGCCAGCACGCACCCCAACTCCACCTACAGCAGCCAGCTCCTGGAGGATATCAACGTGTACAACCCAAACAAGTCAGTATATCTCTCTCTTTGTCTCTCTCTCTTTCGCTTTCTCTCTCTCTCTCTCTCTCTCTCTCTCTCTCTCTCTCTCGCTCTCTCGCTCTCTGTGAGGAAGTGAGGAAGTGTGCACTCTGGGAGTACAAACTTAGTGAGTTCCACCACTGATTAATTCTGTTTGCGTCTCGCAGGGCTTCAGCTTCTCCGTGGAAATGACATGAGCGGTTTACTTATTTGCTTTAGTGGGTTTTTTTATTCTCAGTCTGACAGCTCCGTAGCACACAGCAATTATTACAGTGCTGAGAAACACCCACGTGCCGGGGCTGAAGCATTACACACACATTACAAAAAGCTTTGTTCCTGACGCAGCCCCCTCCAGCCGTCTCTCTGGTTCTCTCTCCATCCCCCCGTCTCTTCTTCTGTATCTCTCACTCTCACATCTGAGGAGTGATGGAGTTTACTCTGTGGGAGTAAAGGCTCTGTGTGCTCCACCACTGATTAATTCTGTTTGTGTCTCACCGGGCCACAACGCCTCCAGAAGCCACTAGACACACACACGGTGGTCTAGTGCTCAGTTTACTGTCTGTGTCTCTCTTATACACAAACAAATTTCCTTTCTCTCATCTCTACACACTCAGGCATTTTACTAAGACAACAAGTTATATCCTGTAGTAAACAAGGTGGACGGTAAAGAGCTAGTTTGATCCTCTTGGGATTTTTTTTGTGGTTTGCTCCATGGCTGAACATTAGCTGCGTGATAAAGAAAAACATCTCTTTGGGATCTATATGAAACACTTCATGAGTGACTTGCAGCAGTCAAGAACTTAGCACAGTATGTTCTGGTTTAACGTATAAGCCTGATAAGCAAGTTCAACTATTTCAGGAAACTGATTTTCTGCATTTTTATTCCTTAAAGTGGCATATTTTCAAGTGAACCAGGCTCAGCGTTTTTTCTTGATGACAGCTGGCACTGAAGGAAGGAGAAAGTGGGGAAAGTGCAACGTGACATGATCGAATTTAGTTATTCTTTCTTTTCATGCTGACGCTCACGTTAGGATGTGATAGAAACTCACAGAGATGTTTGAGTGGTGGGCTGATAGAAGATCATTGAAAAGCAATTAATTTATTAGTATATATTGTAAGATTGTATCAGCAGTATTGGGTGTCAGGCTTAAAAATGTCAGTGTTTTTTTTTTTTTTTTAATGAACACTCTTCTCACCCCTTGTTAGATGCAATGTACGTGGGGAAGACCGGAGGATTCTGGGACTGGAGCTGGATAAGGACCATCACGCCCTGTTCGTGGCCTTTTCGAGCTGTGTGGTGCGCGTGCCTCTGAGCCGGTGTGCTGACTACGGAACCTGCAAGAAGTGAGTAGCTCTTCACACCAAAGCGCTTCTGTATTCTTAAATCTGATTGGTCAAAAGTTTTCGATTCATTTTCCATTGCAGTGGCTTTCCCAGAACTGAGAGAGAACTGAAATTCAAATGATAGGTTTATAACAATGCTTTATTAATACTTTTTTCCTCTATGTTAACAATTCATTCATTCATTAATGAAATAAAAAAAATAATTAATACATTGAGAAATTCCTTTGGTATAAAAGGTTTTAAATCCCTTATGGATGTACCTACCATTTGCGGCTGTAGTGTAGTAGCACTCTATATTGTGATGGATTATTTTACTATCACAGCGTCGTGCACTTTTCCTAATTTAACTCGCACCTCTTTAGAATGCTTATGTTTCACTCCTTCCTGTACTTGCATTGCTATAATTATAATGATGGATAAAATGGGTTTGAGGTAAAGAAGTGAGAAACTGAGAGAAGAGAGAAGCACAGAGTGATGACAGTCACATCAAAAACAAAGGACTCTGGTCTCTATAATCCAGCATATAAAAGTCTAGTGAAAATGTATTTACTAGTGTTTTTCAATTTCACTCTCTAACAATATTTTTTTACTAACCATCTACTTTTACCATTTATAGTTTGCACACTTATTATTGTAGCACAGTTACAGTAGTGAGACTTTTACTGTCGATGTAGTTAACTGGATTGAGCAAATTTCCAAAAGATATGTACTGTATGGATATAAATCTCTGAGGGTTAAACCTACTGAGACTGGGGTTTATAGATGCGCTTTTTACATTACAGATGCTTTTCACCTGTGATTGAGAGAAAAAACTAAGAGTGAGAATTCTGCACTTTTGCAGAGGCAAGGATTAAAGTCCCAGAAGCTAGGCGCATATGTATGAGAACACTGCAGCTGTGTGTGTGTGTGCGTGTGTGTGTGTGTGTGTGTGTGTGTGTGTGTGTGTGGCTGATGGAAACAGGGACGTGTTTCCTCCACAGCGTGATAAACGTCCCTCTCCACCGAAGCCACCAGCCAGACTGCACACAATCAAATAGGAACCATCTGATTGGCTAAAAGCCAATAACAACCAGACCAGAAAGACTGTCTTATTTTTTTTCTTCTTCTTCTTCTTCTTCTTCTTCTTCTTCTTCTTCTTCTTCTTCTTCTTCTTCTTCTTCTTCTTTTTCTTCTTCTTTTTCTTCTTCTTTTCCCTCTGTTAATAGTAGACAAGAAAGATGATAGGCTCTGTTTCACTTCACAGTGATCCCCAAATCCTATCATGGGATTTGACCAAGAAGAGGGCTCACCTTGGCTGGGATTATGGGCCGGTAATCACTGTTGCCTCCCGTTCCTCATTGTAGCCTTTTCACACAAATGTTTAGCTTTATAGTGAAGTTATGCTCCAAACTGCAGGTCATAGTCTGTAGTTTACTCTGGAGAAAGAGACTTATTCACATCGAACTGTGTGTGTGTGTGTGTGTGTGTGTGTGTGTGAGAGAGAGAGAGAGAAGGGGAAATTATCCCTGTTTATTTTATTTAAAGTCAGGATTATTGTAGCAGGCTGCACTTATGTTCCCGAGCGTTGTTTCTATTTTTAGCACTGTAGTTAGTACCAGCTGAATGTGAAATGTAAGTAACAATGTTAAAGTAGAAACACACTTAAAGTTCAAAGCCCAAAGCACAAATGTAAAATGTTGAGATGAAGAAAGAAGTTTTACATAAACTGTTTAGTGTTGTTTCTCCCCATTAGAAGGTACAGTAGTAGAACCTAAGTGTTACGTAGGGGCACAGAAGTGGTGGAAAGTTTGAAAAGAGTAAAAAGCTGAACTTGGACAAACAGAAGCCACAGCAGATACAAGAGCAGCTATCGATTAGAGGAACAGAAGAAAGCATTGTGTTAGAATCATTTGTTTTTCTAGACTCCTTCATTTTGTTACTCTCTGTCACTCAGCTTCCTACTCAATCACTCGCTCCCAAACCACACAGTGCAGAGTATCCACACATTATTTTCCTTTTTCTCTTCCCCCAAAATCCTACTGCTCTCTCCCCCCCCCCTCTCTCCCCTCTCTCTTTCTCTCTCTCTCTCTCTCTCTCTCTCTCTCTCTCTCTCTCTCTTTCTTTCTTTCTTTCTTTCTTTCCCTCTCTCTCTGGCAGTCTTATGAGCTTTGCCATGTCACAGAGTCCCAGTTGGGTTCTGGCAGCTATAGCACACCTGTCACTCACACACACATGTGTGCACATACTGTGCACTCATACACTCACATCTGGCTTTCAGGCAATTTCTCTGACAGTCCCTCCATCTTTCTCTTGACACCTCTTTCCCTTTGTCTGCTCTCTCTCTTTCTTTCTCTCACTCCCTCTCTCTCTCTCTCTCTCTCTCTCTCTCTCTCTCTCTCTCTCTCTCTCTCTCTCTCTCTCTCTCTCTCTCTCTCTCTCTCTCGCTCTCTCTCTCTCTCGCTCTCTCTCTCTCTCTCTCTCTGGTGATTGGCTATCCTCTCTGACACGTCACACACAGCCTCTGTCTATTAGTCTTGTGGGGCCTTGTGTGTGATGATGAAAATTTGGGGTGAGAAATACAGACCCTTTTCAGCCCATCTGCTGTGAATTAACTGTGTGTGTGTGTGTGTGTGTGTGTGTTTGTGTCTTATAGGAGCTGTTTGTCCTCACGAGACCCTTACTGTATCTGGCTGAAGACGGGGAGTTGTGTCACTGTGGCGCCAGGACTAAAGTGAGTTACAGAATACAGCATCATGTTGTTAGCCTCTTTATTCTAAATGGATTACAACCAGTTTACACTCAAAATCTGAAGCAGAACAGCAGTATTTGCCTACAGTTTTTACCCAGAGCATGTTTGCTTGGTTGGTTGGTTTGTTTGTCCAACCAAAAGTGAATAATTTGGTATAAAATAAAAAATAGAAATAAAAAAAAAAACAATAATATTGAGATACAATTTTAGTTTGTTTTTCTTTTAATAATAAACCATTCTGAAGAAGTTGGAGAAATATTTAATACAACAGTAAAATTGGATAATGTAGGACTATATAATGACATTTTAAATATCAGTCACATTTTTATGATTTATTTTTCAGATTTGTTTTTGAATTAGTGTAAAATTATAAAGGTTTATATGTTCTAATGTCCCTCAGAGGGGGTTATTTAGTTTGCGTGTTATTTATGTCTTAATGGAAAAGTGCTGTGCCGTGTTTTCTTTCCGTGCACTGTTGCTTGCCTCCTCAGCTTTTAATTCATGTAATCTAAAAATAATGTGCTTCATTGAATCAATATTAATTATATCCCAACATCTTGTGCGGTTCGGGTCTCCTGCTCGGAGCTTGTCAAAACGTTGTGAAGGCAAAGTCTGCAGCCATCCATCTTGTTTGAAGCCAAGCATGCCTTCAGGTAGCAGGCTGAAGGAAATGAGAAGGTCTGAGGCATGCCCGCACCTACGCAGGACTATCGATCCCATCCACCCTGTTGTCATTTATTTGTCCACACAGGACCAAAACGGTACGACACGCGCTTCCATTGACCAGCCATAACTTTCAAGCAGGGGAGGAGGGAGAAGCCTTAATCAATCCTGCGCATTGTCTGTGTGCACGGAATCGAAAGTAATGTTCAGCTCTATGGCTCTCTGCCACTGTGTCTGTGTATGCCAAGCCAGCACCTTAGAGAGTGAAACAGTAAGCGAGAGAAAGAGATAGAGTGAGAGAGAGAAAACTGTTAGCTGTTAGCTCTACCACTCAGCAGGCCTTTAGCACCTTTGTCCCACTGAAACATGGCTGCTACTCTAAATCACTGCGAGTGCTTATTTTCTCATCACAAATTTGGCTGTAAATTGCAGCGTCGAGTTAGTCACGGCGTGTTGCAGGCTTGGCTATGCTATCCAAATGTGAGTATTGATCTCTTTAAATAGCACTGCAGATTTATTGCCTCTAGGTCACATGACTATCTCTGTGTGATATTTACTGTAGGCTCCTCTGGACTACTGCAAATGAAACGTGTGGAATGTATTAATGGAGGTTTCATCAAATCTCTGGCAGGCGAGCTACAGTAACTCGACAACTTCTTGAACTTGTTTGGAAAAATGTGCATGCAGCGTGTCAGTCAGATAGAGTTGTCAACTTCTATCAAGGGTTATATAAAAACATATTTCTAATTTTATGCCGCAAATAATGAATTTCCTCTAAACCGCTTGTCTGTTGTGAGGAATGGGATGATTTTCAGCTTGAACCCATCTTCAGAAGTACCTTTGATCTCGAGCTTGTGCACCTCTGCCATGCAGCGCAATCTACATGGTGGCACGGCCAAGATAAGCGATAGAGCTTCCGACTAAACCGAGACCTGGCCATGACAGTTGGTGAGCTCAGGGTTCAGGCTAGACTTGAGCGATTCCAGACTGAGGCCTCCAGTCGGCCAGGCAAGTCGTTCATCAGGGTTAGCAGGACAGTGTCATCTGTACATTAATGATGTGCTGCCTCCTTGCTGACACAACACTGTTATTTATGCTCCCAGTGAAAAGCCTGCACAGCTTTGTCCAATCATTTCCAGCACTGGTCATTACAGAGGGAGAGAAAATAGTTCACCCTCACCCCTTTTCACCTGCTGACTTCTGGGTAATTTATGTCTTTGGCAGGTCAAGTTGTGGTTTAATAGCATCGTTCCTCAGGGGAGAAATCTGGAGATAGGGCTGTGTCATGAGTCTTTGGTAGGAGGAAAAGTGAATCCCTGTAAATGTTTTGCGTTAAACTAATTTGAGCCAAGTGTAACTGTAAAGTCTTTAACACCGCACGTGTTAATTTATCACCAGGAAAGTGTGATTGAAGCATCCCCTTTACTCTTACTATTATATTATATTACTATTGATAGCAGATTGAGATTACTCAATCTGCTATTATATAACCTTAATGAGCTTTCAGCTCTACTGTAGGCAGGGTGTGAGGTTATACAGCTCATCGGTACTGAAGCTCACACCACAGGGCTGAAGTCAGTGTGCTGTCTGAGTAATGACCTTTTGAGGATGGACACCTTGCTTTGATTTCCCAGTTTTTCGTACAATATTATTTGAAGGTGTGTTGTTTGCTCCAGATTGAGCCAGATGTGGAACAGCAGACTCTTTAGGGAGCTGCTAAAGATAGCAAGCTTACACACGCAGGCCCGCTAGCTTAATGGGAGTTTTGTGTCTTTTGAAAACCTTTGGCTCCCACACAACAGTGTTACTCACAACATCAGAGACCGAGATACACTCCATGTGAATACATATTTGTTCTGCCACACACACATACACACATACACACACACACACACACACACACACCCAATAACCCCTTCCAACCGCCAAGAGGGACCGTGGGCCATTTATTTATGTGTAACATTTTAAACCGTTTAGTACTCTAATGTTTGTGAATGTGGAATTCCTCCTTCTTTATGCATCCTAGCAGAGGCAATCAGGTCATAGGCTAAAATGCCAGCGAATAAATGATGCCATTAATCTTCACAAGTTCCCCTGAACCAGCAGCCACAAAACCGACCTAAAGCATTAGTGATCTACCTGCAGGTTATCGCAGGGGTAACAGGTACGTTTTCCTTGCAGTTTACTGACCAAACATGCTAATGGTGTGTGAAAGGTTTAGCTCACATGATGCTAATTTTAACATTCAATGAGTCTTGGTGAAGTTTTGGACGTCAGCTATTTGTCAGGAAAGCGTAGTTTAATGGTTTATTTTGGAATTTGACAACCACAAAAATCAGCTAAACAATTCTCAAGCTCTTGAGTCTTTTCCCCGTGTGCTCAAGTGTCCATTTCCTAGCTCATTTTTGCAACTGTTTCAGCCACATGATGCTTTTTGTTATGTCCCTGCTTTGCATAATGGTATTTTTAAGTGCTTATGCATTTTCAGATCCATTACCTGTATTGTGAAGGTCAATAGCCATCTGTTTCTTCTGTGTTGAGGGTTGTGTGTTGAAAGGGTTTTCTCACAGTAATGGATGACAAAGGGACTTTAAATGTGTGTAATCTTATATTTATACCACAGGGAAACAAAAGTACTTGTTCCCTTTGTGATTTTTGATTTAGCTTGATGAAAGAATAATTAGCAGAATAGCGTGTGCATGTGTTTATGTGCACGTGTTTGTGTGTATGTGTGTAACATGCTCACACTGAACCTGTCCTTCTGTTCTGATATTACAATATATGCATACACTTGTGTAGCTGACAGGCTGCCGCACATTATAAGGGAGCATCATATCATTCTCTCTGTTTCTGTTCCTCGCTCTCGGAGGTTAATGGAAATAGGGGATGTAAATTGTGTCAAGGGAAGAGGGCAGACGTATTGAATATTGAGGACATGAGTTCTTTGTGTCAGCCGAAACAGAGTGTTGCTGCTGTATAACCTGCATTACCTGATCCACTATTATTTTATTTCCCTTTTCTAATCTGTGTAGCTTGTCCTTGTTTGAAAGGAAATGGTGCAGCACTTTATCTAAGCTGTGCTTCTCCAGCAGACTCTCAGGAATTTAACTGCTACTAGGGCTACACATTATGATGATATAATATTGGTAATGTGATGTTTGCGAGGGTTTCTATAATTCTAAAGTACTTTCCCCTACGCCTGCAAGAGTCTGTCACAATGTAAAGTAAGTAAATAAAAGCATAATTCACAACATTTGACAGACCTAAATCTTGTCAGTGCTTATATGAATTCAAACATACTTTATTTGGAAACCTCTGATGTTGTAACAGCTTCAATTTTTCTGGAAAGGCATTTTCCTCTAGAATTTGGATTGGTGCTGTGTGGAACTACAGTACTCATTCACCCAGAGGAGCATTAGTGAGCTCAGTGAGATGTTGGGTGAGGAGGCCAAAGGTGTTCCAAAGGTGTTCAGTGGGGTTGAGGTCAGGGATCTGTCCAGGATGCTCAGGTTCTTCTACTAGGACTTGGTGCACCGTGTCTTCATGGAGCTCACTTTGTGCACAATTGCATTGTCATGCTGAATAAGGTTTGGACTTGTTAGTTCAATTAAAAGGAAATTGTAATGCACCCAAGACATTCTAGACAACTGTGTGCTTCAAATTTTGTAGCAACATAAAATATACAGGTATCTATATACATTTAACCATGTAGTATAATAACTTTCATAATACATAGTACCATATCTGATTATGATTATTCTTAATGGTTTATTTTATTTTTATGCCTCTCAATGGCCTTTTTAAAGTATTTATTTCTTTACAGCTAGGAGATTGCATAATATTGATACTGTGATAAATTGTTTCATAGTACACATTTCTTAGATATTATTGCTATTGTAATATCTAAAAAAAAAGTAGATTAAAATATAACTATTCCTTACACCGGAATTAGAAGTTTTAAAATTAGAAATATACCTAAATTTAGATTTTTTTTTTTTAATTATTATTATTATTTTATTCTACCTCCTTCAGTGGATAGTTTTGTAAACATTGAAGAAAAATGTCATCTAACTAAGGGGTTGTTTCTAAATTCTGTTTGTTAGGAAGACTGTATATTGTGATGCATATTACATATCAGATAATTGTATTGAAATATTGATATATTTTGTCATATCACACCTTTGTTCAGAATGAAGGCCCTTAGCTCATCTATCACTACTTCATGTGTCAGTGTTTTTAGAATTGTTGTCCCTATCAGTTCTCTGACTCTGCTCCTATTACAGGTTAGGTCTTCTGTAGAGGTCTGAGGGCTGTTGTGCTCTTGCAAGAACTATTTTAGATGCTTTAATACATTTCGAGCTTGACCTTATGCAGCTGTTCAGAGGTGGCTGTAGAAGACCGTAATGGAGAATGTGGAACGGTGATGAGGGAGTTGCAGTTCTCATTGTCCTCAGCCTGCAGAAACATTGCAGCTATAGAGCTGTCAGGAAAAGCAGTGAAGCCTATTTTAGGACTTTCAGCATAATTCTAAGCTTGAGTGCACTGTGAAGCACAGTATTGGATTGGAACATGAGAAAATGATATTAATCATGTAGACAGTTTGAAATGAACTATAGAGTATTTTCACAGGGCCAGACATCAAGAAATGTATCTAACATTTCCTATTATGAGATGACATCAAACCAGATATTATAGATTATTAAAACCTATTTTTAGATATTTGTATCAAATTCCAGATTACATTTTTTTTGTTGTTGTTATTTTCAGAAATAAATGCTAAAAATGATCTGTGATGATGAAATTAAAAAAATGAGCTAGAAATAAACTTAATGATCCTATGTTTGTTTTATTGGGAGTTTTAAAATCGGAAGCTATTCATATTTTGCACACTATTGCATTTGAAGGAACTAGTGAGAAGGGTAGGTGGGAACATAGTGTGCATATTATATCATTTTAAAGCCAGTCCAATGCACCATGGAAGCAGCGTACAAAGTGGGTGTGGTGACTGACAATAAATATACAGTACCATGAATATAAGCCGTGTTAAATTTCCAGAACACTCATGTGCTAGTTGAACATCCCATTCCAGATTTTGTCCCCTTTGCTATAATAATACATTCTACACTTCTGGGAAGAATTTATGCTAGGTTTCAGAGCAGGGCTATGGGATTTGCTCATTCATTTGCCCAAGATCTTTAGTGTGGTGAGGCGCTGATGTTGGTTGAGGAGACCCGGCAAAGTCAGTGCTCAGTTGATCTCAGTGTTGTTCAGTGGGGTTGAGGTCCGGACTCCTGTCTTCATGCATCTCACTTTGTGCACAGGTGTGATGGTCAGGTGACCAAATACTTTTGGCCATATAGAATAACTTTGTGTTGTGTTTGTAGAGAGATCTTTATCTTTTGCAACACACATATGTTCCATTTTACAGCCATTTTAAATACTGAGCTTGCTTGCAGCAGTGTTACACCCCCAGACTACAGGAAACGGGGTTTAGCGCTAACTTGTGTGTTTATACAGTAGCATTGTTTTAGATATTAAGGTAATATATTTTGCTGGGAAATTACAAATACAGTTGTGTTCAAAATGATTCAACCCCCACTGAAATTGATTGTTTTGGTCGGTTTGACATTGATTATGATCATTCAGTCATCCTGCTTACAATTAAATCAAAGAGGCACATGTAGGTCAGACAAATATAACATAACATTTATAATGAAATAACCACAAATGTCTTTTCTGAGCTCACATCATTATCAGTTTTATTCAACCCCCAAGTGACATTCAATCTTAGTACTTAGTACAACATCCTTTTACAGTTATAACAGCTTTTAAACGTGAAGCATAGCTTGACACAAGTGTCTTGCAGCGATCTACGGGTATTTTCGCCCATTCATCATGGGCAAAAGCCTCCAGTTCAGTCACATTCTTAGGCTTGCGCACTGCAACTGCTTTCTTTAAGTCCCACCAGAGGTTCTCAATCGGATTTAAGTCTGGTGACTGCGATGGCCACTTCAAAATGTTCCAGCCTTTAATCTGCAACCATGCTCTAGTGGACTTGGAGGTCCAACGTCTTCCAAGCCTCAGGTTTGTGACGGACTGCATCACATTGTCATCCAATATCTTCTGGTACTGAAGAGAATTCATGGTACCTTGCACACGCTGAAGCTTCCCAGTACCTGCAGAAGCAAAACAGCCCCAAAGCATGATTGACCCCCCGCCATGCTTCACAGTAGGCAAGGTGTTCTTTTCTTCATAGGCCTTGTTCTTCCTCCTCCAAACATAGCGTTGATCCATGGGCCCAAACAGTTCTAATTTTGTTTCATCAGTCCACAGAACACTATCCCAAAACTTCTGTGGTTTGTCCACATGACTTTTGGCATACTGCAGTCGACTCTTCTTATTCTTTGGGGACAGCAAGGGGGTGCGCCTGGGAGTTCTGGCATGGAGGCCTTCATTACGCAGGGTGCGCCGTATTGTCTGAGCAGAAACTTCAGTACCCACATCTGACAAATCTTTTCTCAGTTCCTCAGCAGTCACAGGGGGACTTTTCTCCACTCTACGCTTCAGGTAGCGCACAGCAGTCGAAGTCAGCATCTTCTTTCTGCCACGACCAGGTAGCGTTTCAACAGTGCCCTTTGCCTTGAATTTGCGAATGATGCTTCCTATGGTGTCTCTTGGTATGTTTAACATCTTTGCAATCTTCTTATAGCCATTGCCCTTCCTGTGAAGAGTAATCACCTGTTCTCTTGTCTTCCTGGACCATTCTCTTGACCTCACCATGTTTGTAACCACACCAGTAAATGTCTAGAAGGAGCTGAGTATCACAGTCATTTTAAAGCTGCCTAATTGGTGCTTATTAGGCTTTATTGCTGCTCCCTGATATCCACAGGTGTTTTCAATACCTGATTGAAAACACTTCATTGAACCTCTGTTCTTCAGAGTGGTAGTCTTTAAGGGGTTGAATAATTATGTCAATGAAGAATTCACAAAAGAAACATTTACTACTGTATTACAAAACTAATTGATGTCATTTTAGTTGCATATGGTTCTTTAAGAAGTCCTTGTAGGATTTCATTCTGAATACAATTACAAATGTACACTAAATTCCCTAAAACCATTTACAGCATTGGGGGTTGAATAATTTTGAACACAACTGTATATAAAAAAAATGAGAGAAAAAGTTATCCTATTGTTTAAGTGAAAAGATTAATCGTGTGTGTGATATAATTGTATGCAGTCATTTTTCCTCATATTTATAAAGGATTCCAGTCATTTTGGGCGAATGAGTCTTTTTTGAAAGACTGACATGTATTCTCATTAGACATTTCAATAGAGGCCTCACAACGAGGCGAAAAATGTCACTGAGAATTTGTGAAACCGAAAAATAAATAAAAGATTTTTGAGTATTTGTACCATCAGGAACCCGAGTGAAAGCTCTTCATTACTGCAGTGCGTGACCACTGATTCAGTTTGATCTTTTGTGCATTAATGTCAAAAGAATAACATTCTGCTCGGTTGGCTGACAGTATGCAAGGGCCAGAACTTTATGGCCTAAACTTCTTGTGGTTGTCAGTTTTTAAATGCTCAAACTGCTTCTTGCTTCCTACACCAAGCTGTTTGTAAGCATTGCCAGAATGAAGCCCTTCCTGAGAGCATCATTCAACCTGCAGCACATGAACTTCATTAAGCTTTGTTAGCACTCCAACTAGTATCAGGTGCTGTGGTCAGATGAGTCCAACATAAACTTATTGCTGTTGCACACCAACAGCATGATGCTTGGCATCAAAAGTGGACTGCGTACATGGAAAAGTATCAAACTCTCACCATAAAGCCTGGATCAATGGTGCATGGAGTTGTTTTGCACCTGATGGTTTCAGGGACTCTTCTGGAGATATAAACATCATTTCTGCTAAGTACCATGAGATTTCCTCCCAAAAGCTGGTTGCTTCTGGAAGAAGGATAGAGTCTCTATTGAAAGAGACACTAACAAAACATTTAAAAAAAAAAAAAAACCTTCAACAAGAGAAGGCAATCAGTACAGTACACTGTCTGCAAACTCAAAAACAAGGCAGCAAAGCAACAATACAGTATGTAGGTGCGAGTGTAACTGGGTACAAATGTATATTACAAGATCTCGGGTGAATATGAACCTGTTAGTGGAGTATTGTGCTGGAAAATGTAGTCTGTAACAGCCTTGTTTGTAGTTCTTGATGAGAAATAAACCCAAATCTCTCTTCAAAGTGTCTCCAGACATACAGGATAAGGCTCCGAGCTGTTATTCTCTCCTGAGCAGGTGTCACAAAATATTAATACCGATAAGTTTGAATTAACTTTTCTTTATTCTACAAAATTACAATTATTTTTTCAATTACAATTCTTTAATGTTGGGAAAAGCATGTTTAAATAAACCTCTGTAATGTCCTTGAGGCTTTGAGCATAATAAGTATATATATTTATTATTTACTTTTATTGTCATTTTTTGCTTATTTCCATAAAAGGTGTCGTTAATTCTCAAGGACGCTGTGTGTGAATGTACACATGAAAAAAAATACGCATAACATATTAGACTGTGTTATTTGCCTTGTTCTGTCAAATGTATTACCATGCTTGTGTAATTAATACTTTCCTTTTATTCACATGCTTACAACATCTCAAGCGAACGTCAGAAATTAGAGCTATGCCATGTGGAACAGATTTTTCTTTGTGCGCTCTATGGATCTCGGGAAGATCCCATTTCACATGTTCCTGTCGAGTGCTTCGGTACAGCACAGGTGTTCTCGCAGCCTGAAAAACACACTGTGACTGGCTGTGGAAATAATTGCTGCTAATTGCAATTAGTAATTGCAGTCACAATACCAAATAATTGCACTTGTAATTTTATAATCTCCATACAGCTCCGGGGAGCATGTTCGCTCTTTTTAAACCTTCCTTGATTTTTTTATTTATTTTTTTTTAAAGGTTTATTTTTGTAAATCCTGCCACCAAGAAAATAAGATGGCTTCCGCAGCCTAACAGATGACTGCATGCTTCCATTCCTGGTCTGCCATTCATTTGCCCAACTGCCTCTGCCAAAAGAGTTGACCTTGAAAAGACAGCAGACAAATTGCATTTCCCTTTTAGTGCTATTCCAGCTCAGACAGATAGACAACAGGTCTGTTGTCCTGTACTTGACAGCACAGGCAATTAAGGAAGCAGAGGAAGAAAGGGATGATGCAGGTAATAATTCTTTCCTTCTCTCTTGGTTTTTTTTTTCTTTTTTCAGGTCAGGGTTTGAGCAGGATGTAGAGACTGGCTACTCACAGTATCCTGACAGCTGCCATGGTGAGTGTCCTGATATCTCTAGTATATAGACTGTGGACACATTTATCCTAAAAGAACTTGTTCAGACCTACTGTATGTGACTGCAATACATTTATAGTCTAGAAAAAATAACTCTTGGCCACCATTGTTGCCAGGTTCAAACTTTCAAGCAGAATTGAGCCATTTCTAAATTGCCCAGCCAGGCAGTTGAGACTTAATGTAAGAAGACGATCTTTCTTTTAGCCTTAGGAATTGTTCTAAATTAAATCAATTAAATCACTATATTAGAATCACCAGCTGCATTAAATCACCTCTCATTTGCATGCTTTTCCTTACCATTCTCAACATAAGCCTCTCTTTAATGTATAAGCAGCGGCTTGTATAAGCAGCACAGCTTTTCTGTGTTTATGGCGTTTGGTAATGATGCAAGACAATTTAAGCAACGGAGTAAAGTAACTATTCTAGTAACTATTGATTTTCTTTTTAATGCTGCTGTATTAATGAATACTGAATGAAGTTACCATTAAATATTAGAGTGTATATTGCAGTGATGTTGTGGTGTTAGGCTTTAAATTAGGGTTTAGAAAATATGGAGTTTGGTGTTTTTTCTGTATTCAGCCGTCAGATTGCACTGCTATTGGAAATGTTATTATACCTTTAGACAGAATTGCTAGTGTTTAAAGCCTTTGTGAGCACAAATGTTCCTGAAGCGCAGAACAAAATCAGCACACATACTTGAAACTGCAGTCTGTTCTACTGTTATGTAACATTTGTTATTTGCCATTATATTTACGTTTATAACCCTGGGGCACTTCAAAGAGCTATTGTGAGAGGCTTTTTTAATATATATATAAAATATCCCACATGTCATATACCAATTCCTTTGTTACAGTATATGCACCTGTGTAATAAACTTGCATTGCGTGAGCGTCCGAGGAATTACTTGGGAATCACAGGGAAAGGGAATAAAGTCTGACAGCTAAATATAAACAGATTTTGTTTGATATAAGTTCATTATATGGTTGATTTTCTTTTATTTTGGTTGATTATTACTTTTGGACTTAGTTTTGAAGTGGTGAAAAGGTGTATTGGATATATTTGGCAGCCCTGTTACTGAATAAATGAGACTGCATGATAATTCCTGATGTAAAAATCTGTCCATCCCAGCTGTCCATGTGTCCACACTAATAATAATAACAATAATTAGTCCAAACAGAATAAACAGACCCAAGCACACAACACAAGTATTCCAGAAATGTAACAAAGTTTAAAGTTAATTAAATCACTCTTGTTAATGTTTTAATTTTTTTTCCCTTTAATCATAGATGTCTTGGCAACCACGCGAAAGCAGAACCCTGCACTGGATTCGGCGTATGGTCAGTTACTTTTCCACTCTGCTTTAGATCACACAAGCCATTCATCATTCTATTCATCATCCACTGTTAGATTTTTATTCCTCACTCTTTCAGACATGTGCACGTATTTCACCTCCACTGGTTTGTTCAACAGACACCAGGTTCCTTCTTTTATTTAGATATTGTCTACATACCGCTTGTGCATTTCTTATTTTGTACGGTGACTCTCCAAGGTTGAATGCGCAAATGGTAGATGTATTACAGCATATTGCTTTAATAGGAGCGTAAGTCGATTTACCTCGCTCTCCCCTCTAAAACTACCCCACAATTCGCATTAGCTATTGATGCCACCATTCCAGATCAATATGTACGACTGCTGAAACGGGCATCAGGGAGCTTAATGCCTATAAAATCAGGCTGCAGGACCGAGCCCTGCTGTTGTAGTTCAGCTGGAATACATGAACACACTGATTTTTCAGCCTGAGCAGTGAATACAATCAGTGTGTGGTGTGTCATCATGGGTGTGGGAAAGAGTGCACTGAGCAATAATCAGCTAATAGTATTTGACACAATTGTGTGTGTGAATGCTGCAGAATGTGTCAGCAGTTTTTTTTCAGTGCAGACACATTGGCAGGTGGGTCATGACCTCAGAGTTATTGTCCTGAAGCACATCAACAGCACATTGTGACAGACGGACAGCACTGCTGCTGTCTGCCGAATAAACTCCATTCAGCTCAACACACACATACCCCCACACACACACAAACGAATCTCTTATTCTGTTGGACAGCTTAGAATTACTTACCATACCATATCGCCCTGGCACTCACATACAGCCCAAAAAATCTGTTCTGCATACATGACGCTTGTTGCAGTCTGTCAGTAAATGAGACAAAGAAAAGACGCAGTCCAGGTGTCCACCTCTATGCTGTAGCGTCAGTCAGGGTGAGTGAGGTGGAAAGAAGGTACACTATGGGAGTTCTTTGACTAATTAATTTTGTTCATCATTTATGTGCTGCCAGCATTAAACAGAAGGTTATTTATTTAGTTCACAGAGTGTTTGATTATTCTCATTTTGTGAAAAAGCTGATAGCACAGAAAAATTATTGTAATGCAAAGTAACTCTCTCTCTCTCTCTCTCTCTCTCTCTCTTTATCTCTCTCTCTCTCTTTATCTCTCTCTCTCTCTCTCTCTCTCTCTCTCTCTCTCTCTCTGTGTGTGTGTGTTCATTCCCCACATACACATATAATCCCTTCTGAAAGTATTGGAACAGTAAGGCCTCTAGTTCTTGCTATGCACTAAAGACATTTTGGTTGTTAGATCAACAGATGAATCTGCAATGATAGATCAGAATCTCAGCTTTCATTTCCTGATGTTTACATCTAGACGTGTCGAGCATTTTGGAACATGGCACTTTTTTGTTTGAAAACATTTTTTGTTTGAACTCATAGTCAGAAATAATTCCTGTTAGATTGATTGTTTAAACAGGTAATAGCTGTGAATGTCTGCTCTTGGGGTGAGGCCTGGGTTTGACCTCTGAAGGCTGCATTTGTTTGTTACAAAGGATAAACCAACATGAAGATAAACCAACTCTGAGCTGTCAACCCGGGGAACACGAGAGCCATTTTGAAGCTGAGAAAACGGGGAAATTACACAAGAATTGGCCGTTGATAATAAAACAATGTCCTGAAAAAGAAAGAACACAACCTGGTGCCAAACAGCACCAGACAACACAAGTTTTGTGCCACAGCCAAACAGGTCAGACAAGGAAAGAAACAGCAGTTGATGTCAAACATTGTGAGAACTGTGAGGAAAAACCTCTAAACAACAGTCAGCAACAACCTCCACAGTTTAGGTGTTAACCACAATGCAGGCCCAGTGGTTGAGGTGCTGGATTTCCAATCGAATCAGTTCAATCCACCAAGTTGCCACTTGGGCAAGCCTGAGCCAGGCCCTTAACCCTCAATTGTTCAGTTGTATAAAAATGTACAGTAAGTCGCTCTGACTAAGGGTGTATGCCAAATAATGGTAGCATTCAGCAGTTCAGACATATACAAAAACATTCTGTATCCATCCAGGTCACAGAGAAATGCATCCAGTATAATTCATTATGCAGCAAAACAATGAGCCAAAACACACTGCAAACGAAACTAAGGACTTCACCAGGAGGAAAACGTGAAAGGTTTTAGACTGGCCAAGTTTGTCACCAGACCTTAACCCAGCTCAGCAGCATTTCACCTCTGAAATGAGCACCTTCACCAAAAAAAAAAAAAAAAAAATTAAAGAAGCTGTGGTTTAAGCATGGAAAAAAGAATCAAAAAATAAAATATAAATATAAGATGGAAAAAGTTTGATTATGTCCCTGGATTGCCACCTATAAAGCAGTTATTTCAAGCAAACAAATATTAAGTGTTACTTTAATTTACATTCACAACACAACCAAAAAAATGTCCGGTCTGCCACTGAGGTTGTTTTGTTTTTTGATCATCTTTTTCATTGTGCATAGCAAAAACAAAAGAATTGGCATTTGAGTGCACTCCGTGCTGGTTGATAACGCAGCTCCAGTGAGAAAAGCTAGCCCTTGTTCCCATTTTCAACAGCACATTAAACACATGTTCTGAGTCACTGTCACCATATTTTAGCATTCCCCACCAGTGGTGTAAAGATCCAGCTGAATGATAAAATATTAAAGTAATAACATAACTCAGCCTTGTAGTGTTGTACTGGTGTGCCAGCTTTGGCTCCCCAGTGCGCAGACTCCATTTGCCTCGTGCCGATAACACGCTGACAGGCCTGATTGGAACAAGCCTGATGAACTGGTGGAAAGAAAAAAAAAAAACGTAATAATAAAAACAGGTTTTTATTGCTTTATGGAGACCAAATGTCCCCATTTTTTAAACAAGAACTTCAGCTTTTATGTGTGTTTAATGAGGTTAAGGTTAAAGTTGGGGGTGTTTAAGTCAGTTACTTAGAAGGTAATGGAAATACCTCACAAGGATAGAGTTACACGTGTGTGTGTGCACACGTGTGTGCAGCTGCTGATCTCCCTGGTTACAAAGAAACAGTATAAAGGCAGCTCATTAACCATCACTCAATCTTTGGAGCCCCTCTGCTTTGCCTGGGTTCAAGGACACTCAGAATTTGAGAACAGGAACTTTACCAAGGCATCAATAATTAATACAGTCTTGGCTGAAGAATATGGAATTTTTTTTTTGTTTTTTTTTTTTGTTTTTTTTTTTTTTTTTTTTCCTTCCTGCTTGCTGCTGCAGTATTAAAGATGCCCTCAGCACTCATCTAAGTGAGTGTCCGGCTTTCTGTAAAAATTCAGAATTGTACAAATTCAGAATGGAGGGGTAGTGGAAGGAAAGTAGTTTGAAATGTACTGAAAAGGCTGGATTTGTATTTATTCCAGTGCTTTTACACCTGTTATCAGATGTACCTGTCCATCTCCATGCACATTTATGTTTTACATTTACAGCATTTTGCAGATGCCTTTAGCCAGAGCGACTTACATTTATCTCATTTTTACAACTGAGCAGTGGAGGGTTCAGGGCCTTGTTAAAAAAAGATATATATATTAAAAAAAAAAGATATATATATATAAACACATATAAATGAATGCATACATTTAAAGTTAAATAAAATTTTAAATACTATATATCTCTAACATCTATCCCTAATGTGCAAGCCAGGGGCAACTGTGGTAAGGAAAAATTCCCTGAGGTGATATGAGGAAGAAACCCTGAGAAGATGCAAACTCAGGAGGGAACCTCATCCTCATTTGGGTGAAACTACTAAACATTTTACAAGTTAATAACAAGTTTACAACAGGTCCACTTGCATCAAATACACTTTAGAACAAATATACCAGAGAGATGAAGCTAGAATAATCTGTTTAAATAGCAACCTGCGTAAACTAGCTCTTTATTCATCCAGAAAGAGCTAGGTAATAAAATGCAGACGAAATTGAGATTGTTGACTCCTCACACTGAGACATTACAAAGTCTTCTCACATCTTAAACAATGTAATGTTATCAACATATTCAAAAGTAAGTTACATTTTCAGTCATTATATTATTCATTACATCAGAACCTGAAGCAGCAAAAACAAGCATCTGTCAGTATAAATTACAAAATAAACCAGTAACTTAATCACCTGACCAGTTTGATAAGCGTAAATGTGTAAGACTGAAAAGGACAGATGCTGATCACTTTAGACCTCAGATTTATTCTTTCTTGTTTATATCAGATGCAGTATTACATTGCTGTCAGTGTTCATGCTTGGCAAGTGATGCTGCTTCAGTGTTTTATTCTATGATCATGTTGCACACTGCTGTTTACAGCTTTACTAATGTGGATGGATTACAGTCCAAATTTTAGACAGTTTTATCATTTTTATTTTTTTATTTTTTTCATTTTATAAAATTTTAAACAACCAGTTGCACAGTCAAAGTTCCTGTTCCTTCACCAGCAGTTAGTTATTATGAGTGCTTGTCTCTAAAAATTGAGTGTCTAAAGAGAAAAAAGATAAGAGTTGTAGGTCATATCTGCACTCCTGTGAAATAAAAGCTCTGTATTGACGCTTTAAGATACGCCTCGGTTTCTTAAGCTTAATTAAATTTCATGTCCTGCTGAGTGAATGCACATCTTTTCGCATTTTTCTTTTCTTTCTTTTCGCTCGACGTTCATTTGGGCGTTGAATAAATTAAAAGTTTAAATCCATGTCTTTTTTTCCTCTGTCATACTGTTCTCGTGTATTCCCGGGATAGCTGCTACGACACCTTCTTTGTGCTGCTCTCGCTCCCACTATCACCCTCCAAAGAACATGAATGAGAGGCAGAACAAAAACACTTCACGCAGCTGTGAAATCACTGTAACGTACAGTGAAACTTAACATTCTACCGATGCAAGAAGAACAACAATGTGATCCAACAGCACCACCACCGCTGTGTCATCCTGCTGCTAGTGCTACAGTGAGCTTCATTTAGCCGGACACTCGAACCCCTTCAGGGATCTTTGGAAGGATAATGCTTGTTGCTTTCTGTAGGGCATTTATCAAGCACCTTTTCTGAAAGGGAACCCCTGGGTTGTAGGGTTCTACAGTACATAAACTCTTTCAACATTGCCCTGGGAGGGATGATTGACATTGAACAGGAATGATGGGAAATCATTGTAAATGATGATAAGAATGACCCACTTCCTGAAAACAGAGGAAGCTCGTTCCTATGGGAAAGTGATGATTTTTTATTTGATTTTAGCTACGTCATTTTGTTTTGTTTTGCTGCATGCACACAGAATGTTGACATAAACTCTGTTTTGTTTTGTTTTTTTTTTGTTATGTGTAAATGATGCACTTAAAGGACTTGACTGACTGGTTACTTTGTTGCCCCTTCCAAAACAACCACAGGAAAGACCTCACCCACAAGCGCCAGCCCAACCATTCAGGGACCAGCTCTGCCTAAAGGGCCAAGTGTCTCTGAGAAAGGTACCCGCCCTGCGGAGGGGGAGCGGGGAGGGCGGGGCTCCCCTGGCTTGGAGCCAATCAGTGTGGAGATGGAGGGTAAGGGGGCAGCGAGAGGCTCTAAATCTCTTATCTGTCTTCTGGTTCTCCAATTTCTTTAGTTCGTACTCTCTTGCGCTGTACTGGATTCTGCTGTGTGGCTCTCAGCTTCACACACACACACACACACACACACACACACTTACAAAATCATGCAGGCCTGTAGATGTCAGAATTAATGTCTTGAAAGGAAGGAAGGTAATTAAACGGTCTTAGTTGTGCATGGCATGTTAGTATTTATTAGTATTAAATAGTTTAATTAGTGTTTTTTTAACATAAGAAGGCTTTAACAGCTCCCAGATTAATAATGGCTATAAAAAAATAATAAATTTGTAATTCCAAAAAACTGGGTTTCTGAGAAAAAACATTCTGCCCTGTGTGATAAATAAATAAAGACGTATATAAATTAGTGTTTGTGAAAAACTTAATAATGATAACGTAATTAATAATTTTTCATTTAGCCAGTATCAAGAGAGGATGCGTTTCAGCTAATTTTTTTATCTTTCAATTAAAGATTTAATATGCAGCACACCGACTTCTGCAGCTAAATCCCGCTTCCTCTAGTACGTATACAACAATTTCTGCTGTCTGAGAGCTTCCAAACTATATTTATTGCTTAAATTACATCTAATTATTGATGCTCTGTGAAAGATGATAAACCAAAACAGCAATTTCCCTCTTCTTTTCATAATCCATAATATTCCTTAATGCGTTGCGTGTTGTTTTGCCATTAGGGTGAAATTTTTTCCCCATGGTTCCTGATGGAGCTCCTCCACTGTGTGAAGAGGAACTCATAAATCCTGTTCCTGCTGAGCGCTGTGCTGCTCTCACACACACTCGCTGTTGTTGCCATGATCATCCACTCAACCCGTAACGAGAATGCCAGCAACAAATAAATAAGCCGACGGGCACTGGCTAATAAAAAAAAAAAAAACAACGACAGCACACATCTTGGTGATGATTGGGTGGGTGATTTGTTTCAGTAGCCGAGCTGACACGTTCAGCACGAATATCAGTAGACCAGCAGCACAGACCTGAGTGAAATGAAGGGATTGTGAACATTATACAGTAATTCTCTTATTTTATTCATTTCACTTATCTAAAAGATTCTGTTCAGTTCTGGAGGTGATAAAACTCTTTATCCTGCCGTTTTAGCCTGTCTTCGTCTTCACCTATCAGATTCCTCCATCTTTCCCCTACTTTCAGTTTGATCATTAGCCTAAAGAACTGAAGCTGCAATTAGATCAGAGACTGGGGGACAGCTGCACTATGGCAGCATGCTGTATATTTCTAAATCATTAATGACCAAATAAAAAATCTCTGAACGCTGTTTAAAAATTGCACGACATCCTGCTTGAAATCAGGATGAACAGAAGCACAACGTGAAATAAAGAATAGGTCTGTGCAGCAGAAATAGAATCTAAGACTATATACAGTATTTCAGGCTAAGGAAATAGCGCAGTTTGATGTATTTAGAATGTGACATGCGTTCTTCATTCCTAGTTTCAGTCTGGGCTATTATGTGTAAAAGCAGTAAATTGGGAGCACAGGTTAAGGTCTGCTTTACTATTATACGTTCCAGACACCCACCTGGGCTATAATATAACCCACCTATAACCTATAATGATGCCTCAAGTTCCAGTAGAAAGGAAACTTGCACCAATTATTGCCCAGAGGTGTCTGGGGCTTGTATATGCTACCACGGCTATTTTAAACCCACTCACAGGCCATTTATGAATTCAAATGAAGTGAACCGGGTTGTGAGCGAAGACTCCTGTCCTCCGATAATTTGTGCAAGTGCAGGAGGAGGCTGGACTCATAATCGGGAGCAGGATTCTTGTGTCTGGATCTCATTAAACTGAGAGAGCACAGAGGACACCGGACATGAACCCGAGCCGAACTGTTAAAAAGCCCCTTGGCCTTGTGGTTATTAATACCTTTTGAGAAAGAACAAAAGGTGAAAAAATAGACACTGTGCTGAGTTGTTGTTGTTGTTGTTGTTTTTAATAGCATGAGTTAGTGACTTGTTTTGCTGTCCCAGATTTTACTGTATTAATTGTTTACAGCAAAGTACATTAATGAAAACACACACACACACACAGCATAAAAGGTAATGGTTGCTGTCACCACCACAGAGGTTTAGAGTGAACTGAGGGTCCACACAGTGTGTAATCCAGGTAACGCGCTTGTTCTTTCCAAGCTTGTTGACCGCCTCCTCTCCTTTCTTCTCCTCCCTGTCCCTGTCCTCCTCACTCTCTCCGAGCTCTTGCGGAGTAGCGTGCTGTTAAACCCACCTCATGTTTCCTCTAAACTAAATGGCCTCCTCTGTTCAGCCCTCAATTCCTCTTCTCCTCGACTCCCTTCTCCTTCATTGTGTGGTAAAGTAAATCCAATGCTCAGATAAAGAAATGTAGAACTCCAGTCGAGCTCTAGATTTCAGAGCAGGCATAGAAACAGAATGTCCTTCATTCTAGCTCTATGCGAGTGCAACACAGTTCTACATGCTTCAGCTTGACAATGCTGGAGCTAGAGGTAAGTTTGTGGATTTTCTTCCCTCTGGGCTGTCGGTGGAGAACAGGGTTAAAAGCACTGCTGTAGAATCTCCTGCTCCCACCATATACCCTGCACGCTTCTCCACTTCTGCTCGTTTTGGTTGTTCGTTCTGACTGATTGGCACTCTTCCTCCTAGAGGACCAGCCCTGCTTCTTTCATTAGCTGTGCACTGTGGGAAAGCCAGACACATGACCTGCATGTGCCTAACACTTCCCCATTATTTTTCCTTCTCTCAAAGTATGTTTTATAATTAAGAAGAGATGCTTTTGTGGTGTTCCTTGCTTCCTCAGTTGTCGAATATTTATCTTTAACTGAGTTATTGCATGCATAATGCATCAAACACTGCATGAGCCATAAAACTGTTGTGATTACAAAAAAAAAGAAAGAAAGAAACCTCTGGGGTTGTCGTGTTGCGGTTTGCTGACAGAGAAGGTATACACTTTGTTATTTAATACATCAGAGCTTTTACGAGTGTAGGAACCAACTCAATCACACAGAACGTTTATTAGTTCTTCATGTGTTTCAATCAGGCCGTTCACTTGTGTATGAAATTCCTCCAGGTGCTCTTCTTACAAATGAGAATCTCTTGCAGGATTGTAATTTTCTTTCAACCTGATATATATATATATATATATATATATATATATATATATATATATATATATATATATATATATATATATATATTTTTTTTTTTTTTTTTTTTTTTTTCAGGTTGAAAGAAAATTACAATCCTGCAAGAGATTATATAGATACATACAGAGAGAGAGAGAGATTTTTGGGACATAAACAGATTTATTATTTAAAGTGAGCACAAACTCTTACAAATAGTCAAATTATTTTTAATCAAATTAATATGAGTTTGTGTGTATACAGTATATGAGAGAGTGTGTGCAAGCAAAGGAGAGAAATGCAATGTGTTACTGAGAAAAAGAAGTCCTTTCAGGTCCTCTGGTGATCTGTTTAGTGTCTTATTATATAAGTAGACAGCCTTGTGGCTGAGATGAGTTAAGTATTTTCTATGGCAATAAAGAATAAAGCTTAAAGTGAACATCTCATTGAGCCGTCAGTGCCAGGCACTGCTCTGCATCTGAGAACCAGCAAGAGACATTAGCGGGATCCATTTAATGTGCTTTTTAACATTCCAGTTCTTTTCCCTTTCGTTTGTTTTCTTTTTGGTCCAGTTCAGTTTCACACTGCAAAAAAAACAAGGAAGCATTTCCTGAGGTGTGTGTAGAAAAGGACAGAGCTTGGAAACACATTGCATAATTGGTGTGTGGAAAAAGCAGAGCCAGTGCTAAATATTGTACAAGTAATGACATCAGCAGTTTTGTGAACTGAATCCAGCATTTCTTCAAGCCCGACATCCAGAATATAGCCAGATCAAAATTATAGTTTGCCTTTCCAAATAACAATAATAAAAAATTGCTGCTCATAAGTAACAATAAACAGCACGTTTCATTCACATCCTGCTATTGGGTCAAATCAGGGTGACTTGACGTACTGCCGTCTAATCACGCTGGGGTTTGGTTAGAAGCAGCGTGATTGTTTTGGCCTGTGTTTAAGCCTGATTGCTGTGCTCATACCTTCCCAAACTGCACCATGCCAAATTCACAAGGAATCAATTCAAATTGAGGAAAACGGTGGGAGCAAAAATAGCAGGCACAGCGCCAGACATGAATAAGAGACAGAGATTGTTAATTGTTCAATTAGGCAACATATCTAACTAATCTCGCACTCTGTAACTGTTCCTACTAAATAAACTAACTCCTACTAATAAATATATCAGCTTTCACTTACACTGAAGTTTAGAAGAGAGGCTTGACATCTTTCCTGATGATATATGGTTAGAATGGATTTCAAAAAGGCTAGATGATTGTAGAGACTCTGTAAGCACGCACTTTCGAGCCCAAGAGTGTGAAGGATGAGGTGAAGTGGTGCTGTTGTCAGTTAAGTGTTCTGTGTTATTCAGAAACGGACCGCCGATGCAGTGTTGGCGTGGAACGACATTTGTCGATAGCCTCATCTAATAAAGTTGCTGGGAGTTGTGAAAGTAGACTTAAACTTGAAGAATAAAGATAACAGAAAATGTCCTTCAGTGATGCCTGTAGTCAATTTTTGTCTGATTGGTAGATCAAAAACAAGCGTTAGTGTATATGGAAAACCTGTGTCTTGAGCAACGTTTATTCTCTCAACTGAGAAAATTAGTTTAGATAAACTCCAAGGTTCTTTATGGAAGTGAAATGGTTCTTGGATGGCATTGTTCTAAAGCTCCCTTTCTGACACCTTTATTTTTAAGAGTGTGGACAGCAGGTGGGAATTGGAATTGGTTGTAACTAACATTGAAGCGAAAGTTGTGTGAAAACAAAGGCGAATGGGCGGAAGTATTGTGTACGTATTTAATAAGGAGATTTGTGCTGTTTCGCACACCTCATGCACTCTCACACACAATTCCTGCCAATTGGCTCTTATTTATTTCTATTTTTAAGACTTTTGCCATTAAAACTGTTCCCAACTGTCACACTCCAAATTAGCTCTTAGAGAGATCTCACTTCTCACTATCCACACTGACTTCCCTCTCGCTTGTTATCAGGCTTACGTAACAGAGTTTTTTTTATCTATTCTTGTGCTTTCTATTTCCTAGCATTAGAACAGATTCTGCTTTATAAGGCAAAATGAGAGAGAGTGAGAGAGAAACACTTGTCTTGACAACTTGTCAGTTCATCACTGTTTTCCAATTCCCTGTTTCTTGCACTCCTCCACTGTCCTTTGCCCCTCACTCCATCATTTTTATCCTCTTTGCACTCTCTTACCTTTGTTAGCTGCTTTACGTACATCTCCTTTTTTTTACCCCATCACTAACTCCTCCCACTCTCTCGCTTTCTGCTATCAGATGGGCTATAATGTGGCTTTCCATGTTCTTCACACATTTCTGTTATCTTTAGCTTTGTTTAACAAGTTGCACAAACATGTTACACAAATGCCAAGAATTGCCTAGTGTATAAACAAGTTAACACTAATGATGATAATAAGGACAAACAAACCAGCCTAAAGGAACCCTAAAGGAAAAAAAACATATGTAAGCTCTGCCAGAAATCTATCTATCTATTTATTTATTTATTTATTTATTTATTTATTTATATGAGACTTGTTGAGATTACTTTTTTTTTAAAGACAGATCTATTCAATTCAGTGTAATTCCGTTTTATTTGTATAGCACTTTAAGTAATGGACATTGCCCTGGAGGCCACAAGTTTCAAGAAACATATAGAAACAGCAGTCATACAAAACAGTCAGCATAGCATCATTAAAAGCAACATTTCCAGATAGAGTCAGCTTCCATTTCCTTTAATATTGATTGGAATTTTCCTGGAGCAAACAGCGAATTAAAACGTGCTTTGAGAGTGCATCACATTGATTATGAGCATTTGAAAGATGGAAATAAAACTAAAAGTAAGCCAGTGAGTCATGCTACACACCTACAGTGGATATAAAAAGTAGTCTGCACACTACTGTTAGAATAATAGGATTTTGTGCTATGAAAACTAATCATCACAAAAACCTGCAGTCGTAAATGGAGTGTGTAGACATTTTATATCCTCTGTATAATGATGGCCATTGGACTCCAGAGTTAAACTCACAGTGGTGTGTGGTGTATTTGTAGCCTGTAGTAAACATTCCAGTAGATCAGTAACAACAACAATGACTGAATTAACAGGATTTCCTCGACCTATTCCTGTAAAGAAAGCCGGATTTCACCTTTAGTTTAATGAGATCGTTTTAACAGTGAGTCTAAATGATGATTGCTGATTATTATGAGGTTAAAGGGCAGAATGTTAGCTGATCAGTGTAAGCTTCTGAGCCAAATGTGAACATAAATACCTGGATTTAGTACCTCGTTTAGTTTATGCTTGTCCGACTAGAAAACCTAGACTGCAGAGACTCTGGGCTTTGAACAGCTGATGAAGAAGCTTCACCTTATTGTGCACTGTTAGTCTGTGCTGCACCTGGGTTTGTGCAAAAGATCATAAAACAGTCAGGTAGTCAGTTGTTAGCCAGAACCTGAGGTTGCCGTTTGTGCATTATGTCCAAGTAAATTACAGCACGGACACTGCATTGTTCCAGGGTGCAGAGGCCCTAATGTCTGAATGAGTTGTTCAGTGAGCGTGATGGAACACTGAGACACGTTGACTGGTCTGCAAAATGTCCAGACCTCATTCTCATAGAACACTTGAGGGAAGAACGAGCAAAACATTAATAGACTCCACAAACTCTAGCTGACCTGCACATCCAGACAGTGGAAAAAGGGGCTAAACTAACACTGACAAGATACTGCTGGCATTCCTACCTGGGAGGAGCGCTGTTATGAAGGCAGACGAGCAGTCTTACTTTTCTCTCCAGTGAGCTTATGTGTTTTTTTTAGACTGTAAGCCAAATCATCCATTGTGCTTTAACATAAGCTACCTTAAACTGCTAGGCCTTCAGGGACTGTTTACCGTCTCTGTACCAGAGTGAGTGAACGGGACTGCATTCATCTTTTATAGGCATCTGCTCATCACTGGCTGAAAGTCAAACATGTTTTGACAATTTATGCATGGAGCAGATAAGATTTGTCCCTTCTTTGTGCCCCCTAGTGTGATACACATACAGTACACATGCATCAGGAATGACTCATTTCATCACAGAGCATGTGGTAGCCCTCAGAGCACTTCAGGCTGTGTGTGTGCGTGTGTTTGTGCGCGTCTGCGTGTGAGTGTGCGTGTGTGTGTGTGTGTTAGGGCCCTGCAGAGGCTTAGTGAGTCAGAGCTAGAGACGGAAGATCTCCATTATTCATAAATTCCTGTTTTTTTCAGTCAGAGCACCAATGTCTAACCAGTGTTCAACTAGCAGAGGTTATAAGAAAGATAAGAAAGTAAGAAAAAGCAAATCTGTATTCTTTCAGTTCTCTCAGCAGACATAACACTAGTTGCTATAAAGTCCTACTTTTTTTTTCCACAAAACATTGAGCTGTTGAAAGGTAAAACAGCCAAAAAGAGAAACATGCTCTGTGGGAGCAAGTCTTTCCAACTATTTCCTGACCTACATAATTCTTCTGCCAAGTAGTGAGGGCGTATGTGAGTGAGAGAAGAGAAAGGTAGGGGAATGTGTTCTTTTGCCATGAGGCAAGCCGGAATATTGCAGTTTATTTTGCCACAACTCTTCCTTGTTTGCATCTACAAACAGCTGAAGAAAAACATTTAGGAGAAAAGCTTTCTTCAATTGATAGCTAGCGAAATGCCATGCTCTACTCTCTTAATGTGTTTGTATTGATGCCTGGAGGAAGATTAGCTTTTTTTTTCTTGTACACCAAACTTATTATGCATTCATAATTGCGCTCTTGCTTGCAGCTGCATGAAAGTACAATAGCACTTTGCTCCCTCCTCCTTCTTTTTTCTCCTCTTTCTCTCCCACATTTTCTTCCTCCCTCACCCACCCACACTGCCACTATATTGCCTGTATTTACCTGCTGTCGCATTGTGAAATAAAGCGAGCACGCAGCTCCCGCTGGCTGAAGCACAGGTCCCAGACTTTAAACATCCGCATCGCTTTCAGCTGTGTTTAACGTTATAACACTCGGTGCCATCTCCAGCCTCACCCACACTTTATTATATAAAATGTTTACCATGGAACTTTGTAGATTAGTTTACCACTTTTTTATCCTTGCAAATATGTATTCTTTATTAGCATGCAGGTTTGGGGGTCTTCTTCTGCAGAAAACATGCTAAAGATCCACATTTCCTTGACCTTGAATAAAGAAGACAGACATCTGTGGAAATGCAAATAGAAAAAAATTGCTAATTAGCACAGATTTCATGGGGCAGAAATCTCACCTTTGCCCTGTGTCTATAAAGCTCATTATAATAATAAAGCAGTATGGCTTAGCAATGTCTTTTACAAGTTTTATTCAAATAATTGAGACCATCTGTCAGAAGTGTGATGGAGTAAATACATTTAATTGTTATTTATTAATGAACTATTTGTAGATTCAGGTAGTAAAGACTATGTTTGTATTTTGGCAAGAAAAGCACAACAGTTGCTTTATTTACAGCTCAGCTTTAATGCATAGAGAGGTCTGAAGACCCAGTAGTTCTTATCTCTATATGCAAATATATTGAGCCTACTTAAAGCTTTACTAGTCAGTAGAGTAACACCAAACCTGTACACGACATATAGCATTAGATCTGCTGTTCAGTGAACAGCTCTAGGTCTGAGCAATAACTGTCCTCCAAAGCTTTAATTACAGTGTGTGATGAAGTTCTTACCAAATCAAAACATCATTACCACTATCCTATTCTGCGCTTATGTCTTGAGATTTTGCCCCACTCACTGCCTGTGTTTTCTGTATCGCTCTCTTTTCAGGAGTTCGTCGTCCTCCTGAAGTTGACAAGTCCAACCACAGTGTTCACTACACACTGCTAATAGCATGTGTGCTGGTGGCGTTCGTCTTGGGTGCCTTCCTCTCTGGCTTCCTCGTCTCCTGTTACTGCAACTACAATGTGAACAAGACTAAAAGACTGGCCAAGGACCCAGAGGCTCCCATCCCTCACGCTCTGTCTCTGCGTAGTCTGGCCAAGCTGAATGGTCTTCTGGAAAACCAGGGCAAGGACGAGAAGCTGGAGGTAACGTCTCCAAAGCTCTATAACTCCTTCTTCCAAAATGGGAAGGATCATTCTGGGCGGAGACATGGCCACCATGGTGTCATGTCAGAGTTGATCCATCCTCATCACCACCACTCCTCAGAGCTGTCTGGCCTTCCCACACCTGATTCAACACCAGAACTGCCGATCAAGAGCATGAAGGCCTTCAAGAACCAGTGGGAGAAGAATCAGAATTGTAACAATGCCAAAGAGCCCAGGTCTCACAATATGGCTGGGTCCAGGCCCAGTTCCGGAATTCCTCAACAGGTCTTTCCGTTCTCCCACGGGCTGGCTAGCCGACAGTCTCTGGGTGGTCCTGTGCACTTGGAAGAGCGCAAGATACACAATGCAGAGCGCATCCCAAGTCAGCCGCAGCACTGCTACCCACACAAGATTGTGGATGTGACCTCGCTTGATGAGCTTCTCAAGCACATCCATGAGATTAATGTCACAACTGGGAAGAGCCCCACCGTGCTTACCTCATCCATGTCAGCTAACTCAGGCCAGATGGCATTTGCCAACCGTGTTCAGCCACAGATCCCTGAAACGGAGTCGGCTCCCTACTACAGCTCCTCCACACTGCCCAGAGACAGCCTGACACGTCGCATGGATGTGCCACCGGAGATGCCCTCTCAGCACCAGTCCACACTGGAGAGGGTTTCACGCCACACCTCCCAACGCCACTCGCTCATGTCAGCCGGAGGAGCTGTTTGCAGAGAGCCAAGCTTTAGTCGTCGCTCACACCATCCTCCACTCCTCGCCCGGGTCAACTCCACTGGAGGCTGCGAAGCACGTCATCCGCTCATACCCAATGGCTACCTTACGCGCCAGCACAGCTACAGCGAGCAGCCTGAGCTCCAACGCGGTGCCGTGGTCCGTCGCACAGCCTCACTGAAACCTGACGTCCCTCCCAAACCACTGTTTATCCCTGCCACCTCACCTGTAAATCAGGCTGGGAAGTTCAACTACTGAGCTCCCATGAACTCCTGACTTGCACTTCAGAGTGTGTAGACCAGCAAATCTACACTTGTTCATAGAGCAAGACTAGACTCCAGTCTACGTTGCTTAATTCTGTCTATGGGCAGCTTTCAAATAAAATGCTGCACATCACAGAGAAATGGATTCAGTCAAGAGGTGAAAAACAAAAAAAAAAACTGCAATAGAACTGATAACTGATAATGACTGCCCGTGTTGTCAACTTCACATTTGACATTTGAAGACTCTTTTTCTTTCTTTGTGCCTCATGAATATTTGTACCATATTGGTATTGCTCAGCTATTTGCTTATAGAAGGTGAGGAAGTAAAAGAGAATGGAACAGTGCCCATCTTGTTCTAGGCTGCCACTGTGTTGAGTGTTGCTTTTCAGTGTTCTCCTGAATTCTTGGTTATGGTGTTACTAATTTTAAGGCTGAGACTTACCTAGGTTTGAGCCTTATCCTGATCCTGATTCTGATCCTGATCCTGATCTCTCCCGCATTGAACTATTTTGTTGATGTGATGGACTGTATCAACCCCAGTTCTAAACGTGTATATATATGCATGTGTGTGTATATATATGTGTTTATATTTACACAGTATATGTATGCATATACCTAAACAGTATATGTATTCTGATAAAATGGATGATCACCTTTGAAAGTAGCTCTTTGCCTTATTTTGACAGGTAAACCTGCAGTTAAAATGCCCTTCCATTGTGAGTTTCCCCTACATATATTAAATCTTCTTGTAGAACACATGAGCAATAACATACTCAGCTGTGTTAACCTTTGCAACAGCACTGCCCACCTTTAGAGTGTCCTAGTGGAAAACAAATAGAATTCAATTTCTTGCTAGGCCTGTTTACAAATGGGATGAACTGCCCCTTAATTTAGTGTTATGAATATAGATGTATGTATGTGGTTATCCAAAGCAGTCTATCTTTTAAGCTCTACTAACCCATGAACACTACGGTCCAGTTACTTTGATGCAGTTTAAGCCACAATGCAGGTGATTATCAATGTAAATTTCTTTCTCAAAGACTGAGCTTAAACTGTGAAAACTGACCCCTCCTGACAGAATGCAAACTTAACCCCTGATCTGAACTTCTCCCGTTTTCATCATGTTCAAATGTGTTTTATCATTATTAACTTTGTAGCTGTTTGGTGTAAATAACAATAACTAGCCAAATTCTGTTTGTGTAAATTTGTGCCTTATTTAATATGGTATGTGCTACAGGGAGCGTGTTGGGGAATGCAACCGAGAGAAGAGAGACGCTACTGTTATCATTTAATTTGCCATTTAAAAATAACAAAAACAAAAAAACTTCGGTGTCTGTATGTGTCATACATATATATATATATATATATATAAATATATATATAGAAATATATACATATAGAATATTGTAGATTTATATTTCTATTTAGACACTTTTAATATTCCCTTACAGTGTGAAGCTGTTCCTTTTGGATCTGCAGCTGCCTGGTTTTTATAGTTCACCGTTTTCTTTCAGTCCTATATATGTGTGTGCATGTAAAACAATGCATTACACAAGAAAATATAACTAATTGCAAGAACAGTTGGTGTGAAGATTTTCAATTTAATTGAAAAGGAGATAATTCTCTTTCGATGATCATTGGATTTGCCAAACTGAAATGAAAGCGTGTCCAAAAACCACATAGCACTCAAAATATGAAAAGCGGCCGGTTGGGTTGTTACTGCGCGTGTGTGTGTGTGTGTGTGTGTGTGTCTTTTCTCCACTGTTACACTGTCCCACTGAACAGTTTTCTCTGGTTCCCAACTTGAGGACCTCCTTCCCCCCCTCCATCCAAATGTCCCAGAGAAATCTTGGTGCTGGTCTGAAATCATTTTTTTTATGAACACTTGAATTCATTTCTAAAGCCAGTTGTCCCAGTAAAAGGTACCACAAGTATGTTGCTCCTCCATGTTACACCAAATGCAATGCCATGTTTTATAACCAGCTGATGTATAATATGCAAGATACATACAGGAGTAAGAAATGGTTTGGTAAATTTATTGCAGTGAAGTTTATCGTTTTAGTAAATATCTATGAGTAACAGGAAAGGCCTTCTACCTGGAGTCAGAATGATTTCCTTGAATTGCCATTTTGATTAGGAAGGAAAGGGAATGAATGATGTGTCTGCTTTGTTTGCTTCAACCGCTGAGGGTTTTGTTATTGCACAGTGTAAATAAAGAGGATGGACAGATCCTGAATGCAGAACTCTGTTCTTATTACTGCAACAGGAAACGTTCTTCTGCCTCTGCTTTTATTGAGACCATTGTATTTTACTTATTATAGAAATAAATCTGACGATCTGACATGCATGTTTTTTGGGCCGACTGTGTAATTTCATATTTTGAAGGTTTTTTGTTCTTTTTTTTTAAACAGTATGTAACTCCCATGGTGAGCAGTTACTATTCTAAGGCTATTGACAAATCAAAAGTATTTAAATGAAATGTGTTGACATACATGTTTAAAGGTTTCAAAAAACAAAGAGGGTGGCAAATGAAATTGTTAAATTTTTATGCGTACATGGCATGTATATGTGAATCAAAACTGAACACTTGTCAAGCAAGAGGTCTGTTTCGTAACATGTCACACATCATCGGCAGTGTTTTTGCTTGAGAAAATTAGTAGGAATTAGTAGTCTGCTGAAATGCTGTTTTAAATTTAAAGCTTTTGTTCGCCTGCCACTTCAGATCTTTTTTTTTTCCCTGAAAATCAGAATGAAGATTAAATGTCAGGTTCCACTCGCCTTAAGATCTGCAACAGTGGCAGGGATCATTAGACTGCACTACATACGTCCTAATGAAAGATACCAATTTTGCTCTTCTTGTGGTCATAAAAAGACAAAATTAGTGCACTAATACACCAAAAGCTCTACATATTACAAATGATTCTAGTATCGTTTGATTTGTGTCTTATTTGGCATATAAATGTTGATACCATGGACATGTTCTCAAGGTTTCTGTCTAAAGAATATTCAGGGTTTCATTTAACATGAAGTCTCCAGTTTGTTGGAATCTGGATTTTATTATTATTATTGTTGTTGTTGTTGTTCTATCACACTATATTTTCCATCAACTGATACTAGTTTATTCACATAAACTAAATGTGGTGAAGTTCAGCTTTGTTGAAATAAGTTCCCAATGTATCCACTGTGTGCTGTGATCAGACCCTTTCCTCCAAGATTAATACTGAGGTGGTGAAATGATAAAGAGACATGTCTTAACAAGACTTTAGGACATTTCTGCTGCTTTATTCCTGCTAAAAACACTGAAATCTGAAACGATTGCTTAAGAAAACATTTGGAAATGTTCTGTACCAAGCGGTCTAATAACATGCTGTTTTTGTATCCTGAAAGCTTGTACAAAACCGACTGTGGACCTGCAAATTTAATCACAGTGGCTGTAGCCTTAAAAACTCTCAACTGCAAAAATATCTTAAACCCCAGTCAAAGAATTAAAAATAAACAAGAGAACAAAAATATCATAAATTACATTGGACTACAATTTTAAAAACTGCGAGCCAAGATCTACAAGCAATATTAAAGAATTAATTCAGATTTTCTGTATTTTCATTCATTTTGGCTTCTTATATACACTCACTGGCCAATGTATTAGGAACATTGCCCCCGATCATTGATGACATTATACAAGTAACAATGCTGGTGTGAGTATTTCAGACACTGCTGATTCTCTAGCATGTGACAACAGTCTGTAGAGTTTACACAGAATGTTACGGGGAAAAAAATCGAATGAGTTCTATGGGCTTTAATGTCTTCTTGTTTAAATAGTTTAGAGGTCAATGGACAAAATGGTTCAAGCTAACAATAAGGCAGTGGGAACTCAACCACTCTTTACAACAGTGGTGATCAGAAACGTATCACAGAAAGCACAACGCATCAAACTCTGAGGCTTCTACAGCAGCAGCTCACACTTGGTTTGACTCCTGACAACTAAGAACCGGAATCTGGATGGTAGAAGTTTGATAGACCAGGTGAATTTGCTATGGGCTGAAAATCAGACGATCGGCCGTGTCTGTCTGGCTTCAAGATCCATACCATGGTCAAAATCACTGAGTCACATATTCCCCTTATTCTGCTGTTTGACGAGAATCTTAATTAGCTGAAGTGCTTGACCTGTAACAGCATGATTTTATGTGCTGATGCCACATAATTAGCTGCTTACTTAGAATAATTGCATGAATGAGCAGGGTGCAGGTGTTCCTCTTCAAGTGGCTGTAAATATCATCATAAAGTGGAAGAGCGAGTATAACACTGAACACTCTACCAGTTAAAAAATCATATTAACTTTACAATGCTTGTAGGAAACAAGTCTATGTTGGTTAATCTGGAAGGCAATTCACTAAATGCTTTCCTGAATGGTGTTTCTATCTTCATTCATTCATTTTCTACCGCTTATCTGAACTACCTCGGGTCACGGGGAGCCTGTGCCTATCTCAGGCATCAAGGCAGGATACACCCTGTACGGAGTGCCAAACCATCGCAGGGCACACACACACTCTCATTCACTCACGCAATCACACACTACGGACAATTTTCCAGAGATGCCAGTCAACCTACCATGCATGTCTTTGGACCGGGGGAGGAAACCGGAGTACCCGGAGGAAACCCCCGAGGCACGGGGAGAACATGCAAACTCCACACACACAAGACGGAGGCGGGAATTCGAACCCCCAACCCTGGAGGTGTGAGGCGAACGTGCTAACCACTAAGCCACCGTGCCCCTCCTGTTTCTATCTTATCTTTATATATTATTTTTTTCAGTCAGAGCTAGTGCTCATGCTAGGTGCACCTTGCCAGTCAAACAAAAGAACTTCTAAACTGTTATAAGGCAAGATACAATCAATAATCCATTTATCCATCTATTTTATGTGTTCCTTACTGTAGACAGTGTCACAGGCACTGTGGAAGGAAACCAGTGTAGGAGGTGGAAATCAAGCTCCATACCCTGGAGGTGTGAGGAAAACATGCTAACCACTAAACCATCATGCCCCCTGACTGATGATGATAAATATCTGTTCTCCATTTACACTGAAATTTAGAATGTCCTTTTTGAGACTGTTTTACTTTTTTCTGTTTTTGCCGTTCACTTGTCACAATGCTGACAGCAGCAGAATGGCTACAGTCAAGAAAAAAAAATAGCATATTGCGAGGAAAAAAGACCCAATTTCTACATTATTGTGGATCACGTCTCGCCTGTCTCATGCACTGCAGCTAGATCTCCCGGGAATCACTTTCAGATTTCATGCATTACAATAAATACAAAGTTTGTGCTTAACTTTTAAAATTTATTGCCTTGATTTTACTGGATTGGTTGCTGTGGTCGAGGGTAAACGGCTGAGCACTCCCACTGCGTTACATAAATTAGCCAATGAGATGCATAGGCAGCTCCTGGAATTGATTAGTATAATGTTACTGTGCCACTCGTGTCTTAAGTAGGCATGAAAAATGTCCAAGTGAAAGTGATGCACATTTATATAAAATTACATCCAACAGTGAATGTCTGATGTTATCATGATATGGCTTCATAAACTACCACAGTCTAGAGAATGGATGCCATTTGGGCATTTCTGTCAGCGTAATGATTCCTACGCCTGTCACGACTTGCACGCAAATTAGCTACCCATCAAACCCCAGAGCAGTAATGATGATTAAGTTTTAGTCCAGTATGTAAAAGCAAAGTGTACTCGATGAATAGAAATCTCAGTTTACTCATCTCATCTCGTCTCGTCTCTCAGCCCTCTTCAATTTGCATGTAAGTAACCTGCATTGTTTTAAATGTATTTACTTTATATGCTCACCGGCCAGTTTAATAGGAACAAGTGTACCTGCTCATTTCTGAAATTATCCAAGCAGACAATCTTGTGGCTTCTGCACAGTATATAGAACCATAAATGTACAAGTCAAGAGCTTCAGTTAAAATTTCATCAAACATCAGAATGTGTTTCAATTTGAGCTCCCAGCTGGTGTTTACTAAGTATTTCAGAATGTGCTAAACTTTTACATGTTTATGACCACCAGTCTCTAGGGTTTACACAGAATGGTGTGGAGAGAAAAAAAAAACAACAACAACATCTATTTGTACCAGCTATAACTCTTGGGAAGAAGATGCACTTTAGCGTGTTTGTGTGGGACTTGATGACCCTGTACCTTTTTCCAGACGGCAAAGCGACAAACATTCTGTGTCCTGAGTGAGAGCAGTCCTTGATGATGTCTAGCTTTTCAGAGTAGTCAGATAGCAAATGCAGTATCCAGGTTCTGTAAGCAATAAAGCATCACAGAACTCACAACACATTGTACTTTGATGTAAATAAAGTTTAGAAAAGCAAAAGACCACACTGGGTTCGGCACCTGTCAGCCAAGCAGAGAAATCTAAGGCTACACTGGATGCAGGTTTGGACATTTAAAAATTTTGTAAACACTGTCTTTTTCCCTCAACATTTCATAGTGCTCAAGCCTTGCCTTTAGCCCACTCAATTTGTTAAGTGTCCAAACGACCAACCCCACTTCAGGACCCTATACAGGAGTTCACTCAATTTTTTAAGTAGATTTTTTAATAACTTGACTTGTACCCAACTGCAGCTGGCTTGAGAGTCAATTTGTACTGTACGTGAGGATGAGTGACTTGATTACACCAGTCAAAGTGCTCACTTATGAGCCACTTGAGATGTTTCATACATATTCAAGAAGAGTACAAAATTACCTGAAAATAAGATATAGAACCTTTTAAAGGTAACTATCAATAAAGACATACAGGATCAACTAGCCATGAATAATAGTGCAGAATTACGTAATTAAAAGATGAATCAGGCATTTGTTTGTGGCTGATGACTGGTAATTTAAATAAAGCATTAATAAAACACATCTGCCAACATTCCTCATTAATCCTTCATTAGACATCACTTTGTATTACCTCGCTACAGAGGTACTGACGGGCTTGATGTAAGGAGGAGTGACTTATAACATGTTAACAGGCAGTGATGAACTGCTTAGTCATCGGGGTATTTTGCTGCTGGAATGGTTCAAAAGGAATGAAGAATTTTTATTTTTCAAAGCAAAATGGTTTTATTGATGAAATAATGAAACTGGTACTTTAGTTATACTCCAAATTCCAAATTCCGAATTCCAAAGGTATTGCCCAAAGCCATTCCTGCTAGAAGTGTTTATCTTTAGATGAATTATGAAATTGGTTTGTTTCATATATAGCAACCAAAAAATTCACAATTTTTTTTCCAGGTACCGTGAATCTCCAGTTCTACCACATACCAAAAGTGTACTGCTGCATTCAGATGTGGTTCAGACTATGAAGGTCACTGAAAAACACTGAACCCACTGTAATGTTTATGAAACAAGTTTGAGAAGGTTGTTGCTTTGTGACAGAAAGAAAAATAAAATAAAAAATGTGTAAATTGTAACCACGATGCACATTGTCAGCAATGATTGGCATTAACAGGCCCAAAGTATGTCAAGAAAAGATTCCCCACACTATTACACCACCTCCACCAGTAGGGACTGTTGACACAAGGCAGGTTGGGTTTATTGATTCATGCTGTTGGTGCAAATTTTGACTCCATTATCTCTGTGCCTCATCAGAAATAAAGATTCATCAGCCCAGGCTATGCTTTATTTTTTTTCTGTCTTCAACTGTCCCGTTTTGACCACGGCAACCTCAGCTTTGTGTTCCTCTGGTGGAACCTTGCAAGGTCTGTTCTCCAGCTTAAGGCCTGATGTATACTGCCCACCATAGTTGTACAGAGTGGTTATCTGAGTTAGTGAAGCTTTGCTGTCAGTTTAAACCACTCTGGCCATCCTCCATTGATGTTTCTCATCACCAAGGCGTTTCCATTCAAAACTCCCTCTCGCTGGATAATTTTTGGACCATTCAGAGTAAACTCTGTAAAGACTGTTTTATGTGAAAATCCCAGGACACCATCAGTTCTATAAATACTTAAACTAGGCTGTTTGGCCCCAGCAATCATGTCATGGTCAAAATGACAGAAATCACAATTATTCCCCATTCTGATATTTGATGTGAACATTAACTAAAGCTCTTGACCTTGTATCTGCATGATTTTATGCATTGTGCTGCTGCTACACAATTGGATGATTAGATAACTGCATGAAAGTGATACCCATCCACCTTATTAAGAACAACTGTGCACCTACACATTCATGCAATTATGCAATCATTCAATCATGTGGCAGCAGCACAATGCATAAAATCATAGCTCACTCAATGTTTTTGTGTTTTTTGTACCATTCTAACTAAATTCTAGAGACAGTTCTGTGTAAAACTTTCAGTAGATCAGCAGGTTCTGAAATATTCATCTTCATGCCAAGGTACAAAGTCACAGAGAATACACTTTTCCCCATTCTGATGTTTGAGTATTAATTGAAGCTCTTAATATGTATCAGCATGATTTTATGATTGTGCTGCTGCCACCCGATTGGCTGATTAGAGATCTACAGAAATGTGTAAATAAATTGGACAGTGAGTGTATATCACATTTTTGTTGAATAGTCTGCATATGTGTGTGTGTGTGTGTGTGTGTGTGTGTGTGTTGTGTGTGTGTGTGTGTGTTGTGTGTGTGTGTGTGTGTGACTGTGTGTTGTGGGGCACTGTCTGACATTTTTGACCTTCTGAGATTAGGCATAGGCATAGACATTAATTAGATGCATTGATAGTTATGTTAATGAAATATCACAAGGTAATATGTGTGTGTGTGTGTGTGTGTGTGTGAGAGAGAGAGAGAGTGTGTGTGTCTTCCCTCTGTTTCTCTTTTCATAACCATTATTGTAACACTCAGACTCTCAAGTGACTGGTGCACATTATTATATTCTAAAGTTAGAAGTCTAATCCATTTCCCTCCTGACCTCAGGTAGTGCTTTATTTATTCTCTTGCTGATGAGGCCCCTGTCTCCTGTCGTCCCCTGCACCTGCTCCCATGCTGTGAGAAAGACCTGGCTCAAAATTCCTCTTTATGGCAGCCCATGGAGGCATCAGTTGCCTGACAGCGGGCATCAGAATGCATTATGTCTGAATTCACAAAGACTGGGAGCAGAGGAGGAGGACCTTCTGTTGTGTGCTCAGTGCTGTCAGGCAAAAGAGGGCTTTTTGCAACCTCTCCAAGTATGGATGGATTGAAGACTTACCTGTAACTCCGCTTTGTGCTGTTTATTCTCATCTTTTTTTCCCCAATCTATTTCTTACAGTTTCCCAATACTAATAGAATAATGATAGACTTTAAAAAGTATAAATAATAAAGTCTAACCATGAATAATTAGGTGAATAAGGTGACTTTGTAAAATCATTTACTAATTTGTATGTGTTTTATTAATTAAAAAGATTGTCTGTTTTTTTTATTAATTAAAAAGATTGTCTGGCTTTTCTGCAGGATTTGGAATGAGAAGGATGAGCCACACATACACCTACACCACAGCATGTCATCAGCAGCACTGATTTAGGGACGTAAACAATTAAATAGTTATACTTAGTATTTGTTTTGTCATGCTTGTAGAATACAGGAATTTGTAAAGTGGTTCTGGGGAAATTCTATAATTAGGACTGCATTTGGCATTTGAAAAAAAAATTTATTTTCAAACCGAATACACATATGCTCTCACACAGCACTTCTAAAATTTAATATAGTGACTATTTGCTGAGCTCAAAGATAATAATTTTGGGTATTTGACATGTGCAGTGTTCGCTGCATTGTAAGCTCTGCTATGAAAAGTTGCCATTCTCATAGGTTATGAATCCGTTTCTCAAGACACGTGATCATCACAGTTGATGCACAGAACAGTGCTATATTAAGCATAAGATCATGCTTACAGATGAAAGTGCTTACCTTTGCTAACTAAGGATTTTAATATTCATTTAAGGTTATTAAGTTTCATCTTGTGTACTATGTTGATCTAAAACCATTTTATTAGTGGTGTGGGTATGTGTGTGTGTCTGCAACAAAAAGAAATGGCCCATCCATGTGCTCTGCAGTTGTGTCTAAATTAATTAGACATTTAAACAGAACCAACTGTATGACTGAAATAGAAGACATACCGCCAAATCAACAAAGATCTTATGGTCAGAATATTGCTGAGCCATTTTTTGGGAGCAAAAAACAAATGACATAAAATGGTTATAATTTAACTCATTAGAGTGGGTGTTATAATTACTCATCTATACATTCATTCATTCATCTTCTACCGCTTATCCGAACTACCTTGGCTGATCTCAGACGTCATCGGGCATCAAGGCAGGATACACCCTGGACGGAGTGCCAACCCATCACAGGGTACACACACTCTCATTCACTCACACAATCACACACTAGGGACAATTTTCCAGAGATGCCAATCAACCTACCATGCATGTCTTTGGACCGGGGGAGGAAACCGGAGTACCCGGAGGAAACCCCCGAGGTTACCCCCCGCTAACCACTAAGCCACCGTGCCCCCCTCATCTATACATAATTAAACAAAACATTGAACAATCCATTTAAACTCATTCCACATTAAAGACTAGTTTCTCTAAAACAGTAGTGGAGAGCTGCACAATGAAATTCTGTCCAAATCACCACTCACTCCCCAACATCCCCTAACACAATTTTCATTTCCTCCCCACAGGCCCTGTCTCAATTTCCATCCAACACTGTCTGATTACATATAGACATGTATCTCCTGTCATATCAATGGATTTATTAACACTCACAAGTCTCTACATTTATTTAGAGACTGGACAGTTTTCACACACAAAAACTCACAATAGGATATTCACTCTATTCAAATTAGCATCATCATTATTTGTGTGTGTGTGTGTGTGTGTGTGTGTGTGTTTGAGTTTTTGCATAAGCTTTTTTATTAATTTTACACAGGTATATTAGTCTATAAATAGACATCTGCATCTAATCAACTGTAACATCTCATCTCTATTCTCATTCATCTTTCTATTTGAGCTTCATTTCACAAACTTACACAAGTTGATCAGTTAAACATCAGCCATTTGCCATGTGTTGTAAAGAGTCTTCATTATGTTAGGTCAAAAGGAATCTTTTTTTTTTTTAAAGGGGAGTTTGAAATGAGTTTAAAGTGTCCAATGTTTTTACCTAATACTTTTCCTAAAGCCTTAACTTCTTTAGCCTGTAAGAGAAGGTGAGCTATATTAAGTGTTTTTACCCTGAAATATTTGACAGCCTAAATAAAGTTCATATTTTAAATATTTTGGGTCTACATTCTAAATATTAGCCTGAAACTTGCTCTCACAAACTTGCTATAACATCTTGGGATCAAAATAGATATTTTATTCAACATGTGGTGTTGTTTTATATGTTTCTAATGTGCAACTTTATTGCACATTAGAAATTTAAAAAAGAAAAATAAATCCTTTATCATAATGTTAAAATGGAGGTAGTGGTAGTACATGTAAAAGTTTTTACACTCATAGATTAAAGTCACAAACCATTCTGCAGCCATTAAAATCATTGGGAAAGAATTGAAGGTAATGCAATACATACTATAATATTACATTGTATTCAAATATTTATACAAAAGAGAATGTACCTCAAATGAAATCAACTCGAATTTTCCTTGAATTTGAATTTATGCTCTTTAAATCTTTATGTTGTCTCAGAGAAAGTTTGAAAATCAAATCTTAAATGACATGATGTAACGTAAATACTTCAAGTGCTTTAGGGAGAAACTGACTTATAAATGAGCAGATAATGCACAGGAGAACCTCGACGAGCTCTAGGTCTTATACAACTAGCTGACTCAATCTAGCTGCAACTCTGTAGTTGTATCATCCTCATTGCAACAATAGCTGAGTGCAATTGAACAAATGTCATTTTACCTTGTCCAGCAGGCCAAGAGGAATGAAAGTCATTATATTTTCCGAATGGCCAACAACCCTACATCGTCCTAAGCTGGTAATTGTTTAGTTTATTCTGTATTCTTTGGCTACTCAGACAACATGTCTGGCTCACATCCCGTCAAGATTTTAGTAGGCCACAAACCACTGAGCATTTGCATGTAAACAGACCATAAACTGAAAGGAAACACATTGCTTCAGCCACAAACAGAGCAGCTGCTATTATAAAAAATGATTGTGCACACAATTCTTCAGAATCGCAGTAGCTAATAGAGCTTGTCCATGTTTTCAGCATTGCTTTGTCTTCTGTTTTGCCTGTCTCAAATGAAGCAACTGATAACAGAAGAATTCATTTTTCTAAACATGTGAAATTTCCAATATGTAGCTGAACTCTTAGACTTGGGGTCTAAACCATGTAGACTGAAATATTGGTCATCTTTTTAAATCGCATGGACATATGAAGTGCAGAGATTAAATACATATAAATAGATATAAATAGATATATAAGCTGATACTGCTCCATCATGCATATACTGTACACTGCTGTTGCTGGGGTATACCAGTCTGTATGAGGTCAGTATAGAGTTATGCTATGGTTGGCATGTACAGTATGGTAGGCACGTCTGGCGTGTGGCACACCCCCAAATTATTCAAACATGGGACTTGGGTGGTGGGATTGGTTTGATCCAGTTCAAACTGGTGCCATTCTGCTATTTACTCAGCACTTTAAACACTTTCACCCACAGCCGCACACCTGCTTCTGCCTATCTATTGCATACACAGTAGTGCACAGTGTTTATTTGACTCCATTTTGGCAGCGTTCCCAGTCTGCCTGTCCCAGCCTGCACACCATGCACCTGTCCTTAGCCGTACTAAAGTATCCCATCTCTAATTAGCCATACAAGCATAGCCCATCCACTGAACACACACGGAAAACACTACCTCCCGCTATCCCACAAAATTAATTAGCCTCTCAAGCACACCCAAACCCTATGATCAGCATATAGCCATCTGTAGAGAGAAAAATCAGCATCCGAGCAGTGGTACTGTACTGTAAAGTTAAACTATTCATGCTTTGGTGCTTCAGCACTCAACACACTGGTTTCACACATGATGAGCTTTAGCTCCTGATGCCTGCCAGTGTTTGTTTATTTTCCATCCTGCTCCCATTAATGTGTGAATAGTGAGGTGGGTGTAAATAACAGAGCAATCTGAAGCAATGAATGCTGACACACTGAATTTTTTCCATCATGTGCTCTTAATAGCTGTATTCACACTGCAGTGCACACAGGACAGGACTGCTGCTGATGCTGTAAGGTGTCCTTTATATGTACAGTTGAAAATAGCTTATAAATGTCTTTTCATACCGTAATAGAGGCTTATGGTTTGTGCTTGAGCTAAAATCCAATTCAGAACTAGGTGTCAACCTCCACTTTATGAGTGCTAATGTGTACCATACCATGCTGTAGTTATCTGTTTCAGGAAATGCTTCTCTTCAACTGTTTCAGATTTATTTATGAAGATATAATTGGACAGCTTCCTTCCAACATTTAATACTGTTTTCCGAATCTCTCCAAAACAACATTCTTTGCCCTTGGCAGCTTAAATTATTCACCGTTACAAGAGTGACAACAATAACAGGAAAACTATAATTTCTTCTCCTACTGCATAGTCCTATGGCAATATACAACATACCCATTCTGAGTAGATCATATTATAATCTGCTTATAAAGGTCTGTTGATGCTACATCTGCCTTAGAATCAGTTTAACATCCTACAGACTGGTACATTAAAATTCAAGCATTAAAATGAGAGTCATTAACCAGCACTTGTCAACCTTATGAAGCTAAGCTTGTATTATTATCAATAGAAGACTGCTGTAATGCATCACTGCTCATCTAATCATGTATGTATCTGTGTATGTGAAGTCAGTGGAAAGTATAAGTCTCTGGATTTAAAAGTCTACCCACCTTACAAAGTCTACAAAAAAAAAAAGAAAGAAAAGAAAGATAAATCATTACAGAACTTTTTCCACACTGATTGTGAAATTACAACAATAAAAATGAAATTAACAAATGTAGTTGCATAAGCATATCTGTCACGTCTTTTGGGGTAGGAGTCTGTCTGTGTGGCATTATTTGACTTGGCAGTATTTTCCCACTCACTCAATATGATCTTACTCTTTTTTCCTCACTCAAATTATAAGGGCATCTCCTGTGCACAGCTCGCTTCACCCCATAGACTTTTAGTTGAATTCAGGTCTGGGCTCTAGCTAGGTCATTCAATAACATTGATTTTTTTTTTTTGGTTAAGACATTCCTTTGTTGATTTGGCTATTTGCTTTTGGTCAGTGAGGTGCAGAAAGGTGAAATTCCTTTCCTTCTTTAGGTCAATTGCAGACACCTGTAGGTTTTGTGGAAGACACCTGAAGGTCTAAAATTTTCTGGTATTTGCAGCTAGTCGTGATTCCCTCCACACAGTTCTGTATGAAGACATACAGCCAGAAACCATGATGCTGCCACCACCATGCAGCACAGTGGGTATACTCTTCATCTGGGGATTTTTTTTCTTTTTTTTTTCTCTTTTTTTTTTATTACCCAAACATAACTTTTGGAATTTACCTCATAAGAACAAAAAACATTTTGCTTAATGGTTTGGGGTGATTTAGTTGAGTATGGATGTTTTTATGAGAAAGCTTTCTGTCTACAGTAGCTTCCCTATGCAATAGCTGTATGAAGAATATGAGAGGTTGTGTTAGCCAAAGAGTAATCAATGCTTGTCAGATATTCCTACAGGTACATTAATGTTGATGCAGGTCTCTTGGTAGTTTCCCTGGTAAGTTTTTGTCATGTACTTTTTTAAATTTTGGAATATGTCCTGTTCTTGGTGGTCACTTTGGTGCATGATTTATTCTTTTTATTGTTCATGGCCTTTACAGTGTTCAATGTTACGTCTTATGTTTTGAAATTCATTTATACCCCTCTCCTGATCAGTGCCTTTCAGCAAGCATGCTTTGTAAGCTCTTTGTGAACAATGACCTCAGCTGTCAGATAAACCAAGATGTAAAGAAAATGCTACAGAAACAAATGAGCTTTATTAAGGGTTAAGCAGAAATATATCATTGGTGACTGCCATATAATTATTCATTCTGAACACAACCACATCCCCAATTACAAAAGGGCATCCAAACTTATGCAACCATGGTATTGTAATTTTTTTCCTTTTTTCCCTACAAAGTTTCAGACAAGCTTTTCACTTCATCTTTATAGGTTGTAATTTCACATTAAGAGTGGAAAAAGTTCTAACGTGATTTATCTCTTTAATTTTTTTTTTACCACACAAAACCTGTATTTTAACAAGGGGGTGTAGACGTTTTAAAGCAAGAAAGAAATGTCACAGAGTTTCAAAAAAACTCAAGGAAAGGCATCTAATACAAGTTCCTCCTCGTGCTGCCAAGAAAAAAGACATAAAGCAGAACAGAATGTGACTCCAAGACTAAGTGTGTGTTCCTTCCTCATGCCACATCTTCAGCACTGGAGAAGCACTTTTGTGTGTTTTGTTTTCATCCACAGGCCAGGGTTTCCTGATAAATGCTATGGCTGCAATTTAAATGCCTTAGTAATTCCTGCAAAAAGATTTTAGTGATTTTTCAGCAGTGACACACAAACACACACACACACACACACACACGCACACACACACACACATTCTCTCTCTATTTTACAAGCTGTAATGACACCCACCTTGCTAAATTCAGCCACCTCAACCTTCATTAAACTCTTCTGATTACTCCTGCCTGAAGCTGGAGCCTCATTTTGCTAACTTTACTGTCTAAGCTTCCCCGATATTGCTGACACAACACTTCAGCTTCTTGGACATGCCTCACACTGACATTCAATTAGTCCCCTGTAACTACAGCACCTCCCTCTACCTAATGGCTTAGAACCTTTCTTTTCCACTGGAATAATTTATTTTCTTCTTTTTAATATGCTCCTCTCAAAATGGAGTGCAGGAAAATGGCCTTTGGATCATTACAGTTGGAATGAGAAGATGGAGATGATAGATTCATTGAACACTGCTCTTTTTAGTCTTTATTCAAATGAAACCACATTACGCATGAATATTAAGAAAGAGGGCTGATAGAAGAAAAGTCCATTTGAAATGCATTCAGCAGTATTGTAATTTAATCCACCTTTTGAAGTACACAGGATATCTAGCAAATTGCTCTAGAGGTGCTGCTGAGGATGGCAAGTGAACCAGCAAGATTCGTCAGCATTGTCAGTCTAAAATTGCTTTAGTTGTGGTGTGGTGTTTAAAGACGACATTGTACAATTATACAATTTTGAAAAACGTTACTATTTGTCAGTTTTCGTAGTTTTCAGTATTCATAGAGGCTGAAGATTTAGTAAAAAAATTATTACAAATAAATCATTACATGAAAATAACTCCTCAAACGAATCAGGATCATATAAACCAATTTTAGCTGGTACTGAAATTATTTCAGTTGTACTGAAATTGTAAACATGCCAACCCTTCAAGCAACTGTGGCTGTTGATTAGGAGGAACTGGGTAATAAAGGGTAGTATTAGTGATAGATATGTGTCGCCATCTAGTGTTTGTCTTTATAAATGCTCGAACCTGACCTAATAATACAAAGTGGTGTGTCACTCCCAGACATTTATATAATAGTATATAATAATGGCTTCCATAATAAGTCATCATGTTGAAAAACATTGCCACATTAAAATTGACATCAAAAAAAGTATCTTTACATTTCTTGTTTGAATGTTTCTTTAGATAAAACCTTCTGCTAAATAGAAATCTAAATCAAGGCTGAAACAATTTAAAGTAGAATGTGAACATTTTTCTCACTTACATACACTAACATCTCATTGTTACAGTGAGAAATAATTGTCATTATGATCTTCATTTCCATCTTCATTTTTTCTGGAATGATGAGAGGTTTCATTTTCTTTTTAAACCTACCTCAGCCTTTATTAAAAAGTGTAATCAGTGATATAATCAGGCAAAATTCCCAAAGCTATCTGACCACCAGCGCATGCAAAGTAAGCTTATCACCAGAACATTTAACTCTTAAACTTTTACACTTGAAGTGATTATTCGCAAATGGAATCCATTAACATCAACTTAACTTTACACATAAACTCATAAAAAAACTGTGGACGTTCCCACACTGGGCTCCTAAAGGACCATGGTGAATGGAGGTGTCTTAATCCCTTTTAAAAGGTAGTAGTAAGCTTATGGTATTCTAGAGAGATGCTATCGATTGTGCTGCAAAAGCTGCCTTTAGGGTGGATATAGACTTAGCTACTGATTAGCAGTTCTTAGAGGAAGGTCAATATAGAAGGAAACACATAATGCACAAGGTTCTGTCAGTAAGGTAAACAGCATTCACAGATCAAGAAGAGACCAACTAGATGTTTTGGTAAGTACTAAAATCAGCAGTGAGTAGTGAATCTTCTTGAACTCAGACGTAGCGCAGTCACAACGGAAGTTGCTCTATTAGGTCACTCATGAGCAGTCTTACCTGAATAGCTTCAGTGCAAATAGGAGAAAGATTGTTCCACCTTGATGTAGTTGACAATCACAATATTGTAATAGTTGAGCAGTACATCTTAAAACCACAGGATGAGTGTCTAAGCTGCATGGACCACACTCTGCTCTAGCCAGAGCTGAGCTAGAAACATCCATGGTTATTTCTTCCTGAAGTGTTCCAGTCCCATCCAGGCTCCCTGTGTTATGTGGCCCCTGTCACACCAATGAGCCAGTGCTTGTGCTTGTTTCACTATGTTTCAAGCCATAGTGTTTGGAGTCCATTTGTGGACTGCTAATTCACAGCTGAAATGTTTGTGTTCTAGCAAGCCTAGGGGTATCACTGATGTGGCTGCCATCGTTAGTCCAACGAGTGGTATCACAACTGCACTTGGTAACCTGGGTAAATCTAATTTAAGTGTAATAATATTCACCACGCATTGGGGTGATGGGGTGACTAGCATTTTCACTAAAGCTAGCTCTATACCGACAATCTATTTGGGCTGCTTTAGTGTTCAGGAGCTCTTCTCTTAGAAAATTTAGACCCTAAATGACAAAATATGATAGAGGATGTGTTCCTGATGGCCTGCAAATACTCCAAATATGGTATTATACTGATGCCAGTTGCCATAAGAGAAGACATGGCCACCTATATAAATTTTGCAAAACCCCATGGTGCTCTGGGGAGACCAAAGGTCACTCTGTCATTGTTTGAAATTGAAACGCCTGCCTTTAAGAAGGAAACATCAAGAAGCACCTGTCACCTACAGCTAACAAAAAAAATGGTTTTCAAAAACCAGTTTTTCTGAACAAGAATAAAACCCTTGTTTGGAACACTAGGTTCTAATTTTTCTATTACCCTCTGTTCAAAAGGGAGCAAATATCCTGAGACTGACAACTGTTACTGATGAGGTCTTGAGGTCTGAGGCAGCTGGCGATGGTTTGTGTCATCAGGATCCACTGATCTGACGTAGTTGCTCTTCAATCAGAAAAGTTTATGGCTGAAAAACGCCCATCGTAAGCCACTGCACTTCAGAGGCATAGTCTGTGAGATTCTTTAGAGGTTGGGGGGCTGCTATTTAGGGCCTGCCCTGTGGGTTAATGACGGGAACTCAAGCACTTGCCAGAAGTCTGAGAGGATATGCTTGCACACATACACAATGTGGTGGGGTGTTCAATATGACTTTCAAATAAGAACACAATTGGTGGTATATTTTTGTGATAATCATATTTTGGAATACTGGGAAAAAATGCATACATTTTTTTCAACATTCTGTATTGTAGAAAAAGTGTAACTAATTTGAGTCACCAATGATCTTACTCTGCCTTGTTTGTTTCCTGTTATACATCATGAGCACAAATAACTCATGCAAAAGAATCCTTTTTCTATAGTACTGGCTCTATCCTGGCCAGGATCATAGTGGATCCAGAGCTATTCCCAGGAATTGCCTGTTTATTGTGTTATTTCCTCAAAACAGCTGTGATGTTGTATTAGGAGTTATGATTCATAAAGAATTCCACATAGCAGTCTGGCCTGAGTTCCAGACAGTAAAGTACAGACTTTTAATTAGACAGAAACTGAGAGCCAGCTACCATATAACATCTTCTTATTAATATAGATTTTCATATTCAAATTAAAAATTTAAGAACATAAGAAATATAATACAGAAAGTTATTATTAAAGTTAATATTATACAAAGGTTCAACATTATTATTAGACATATTAAATGTGTTTGTATTTATCCCAATGAATAAGCCTGGGGTGACTGAGGTGACTGTGGCAAGGAAAAGCTTCCTCAGATGGAAGAGGAAGAAACCTTGAGAGGAACCAGACTCAAAAGGGAACCCATCCTCATTTGGGTGTCACTGGAGGTTGTGATTATAAATATTCAATCTGACAATTGTGTTTAAAAATAGTATTAAGCAAGAGGGGGTTAATATTTCAACAACAGCACCTCTATTTGTTTGAGGGATTCAGTGACTTTTGGTGTCACTGCCTAGAAACTGCGACAATGCAGAGCCAAAGTCTGCTGTCTTTTCTTCTTTACTTCTTTTCATCAAGAACTAAAGAAGTAGCCCATGGAATATTACTAGTTTGAATTATATTATTTTGCAAGGCTCCGCAGTTCTCATCTTCTGTTCCGTTCTTGTGCTAATAAAGTCTTGAGGGGAAAGCATGACAATCATGCACAGCCTCACCAGTTGGTACAGCATAATGATTTTAGCAGTCTTCCCATCAGCCTCTCAAGGATTGGAGAACATTGCTGTCTTTTTACTCAATAAATTGTGTTACGCTATTGTTCTGAGTTACTGATTTTGCAGTGATTTTTTTTTTGTTCCTGGAAGTACATTGTGTTACATTGCTGACTGTTTTTGAGAACTGGAAGCTCTGCAAAATTTATTGAAATATGTGACGTGCATAATGAATCTGTTCAGCAGTTATGACTGTATTCATCTTGCAGGTTATTGTATAAATCATGTCAGATCTTTTCCCATTAATGCAATAAAGCATACAACAAAATGAAAGTGAAAAACAAGACAAGTCTAAAATATTATAGGAAAAAAAGTACATTATCCAAGTTGCACAAATGTGCAGACAGTTTTATAATGAGGAATGTGACTGTGCCCAGAATGAACCAAAAAGATTTAAATACATGTTCAAAAGTAATTATCACACATTCTTCATCAGTGAAATGATTCTGATTAACCCCAACTAAAGAACGGCTGTTTGTCTGAGATTTTGTTGACATCATCATCATCATGGATTCGCATAACTGCTGAAATCAGAGTGCACAAAGAGCTTACAAAGCATGTACAGGATCTCAGTGTTTAAAGCTATCAATCAGCAGAGAGGTACAAAGGAACTTCAAATCATTAGATGTACCATAAAACTCAGCAAAGGCCATCATCGACAAGTAGAGAGAAGAGTGCACCACTGTGATACTGTATTACCAAGGACAGGATGTCCCTCTGAAATAGACAAACGGACAAAAAGAAAGCTAATCAGGGCTGGAGTTGGACTGTTCTTCAGTCCTCATCTGAACGACCCACACATCTATTTCTCAGGTCCACAATGACAAATCTCAATGACAAAATTCTTCTGTCTGTTCATATTTGAAGATTTTGCATCAAAAGCAACACAAATAAAAATATGCAAGCAAATTATATAAATATCAAATAACCACATTTTCATGATTATATTTTGATTAAGACAATTAAATTTTTTTTAAAATATTTAAACAGAATTGTTTTGGAATGAACAAAACTGACATTTATTACTTCACTAATAAACTTACACAGTAAGCCACAGTAGAAATGTGAAAATGAATAAGGCTCAGAGACTACAGAAGTATATTAAATATCTTTCAAAATAAGATGGCTACATAATAAGTTTGAAGCAAATGAATCTGCCATTCATAAATATCCCAGCAACGCTTTAAAATTTCCTTGACGTAAAATTGATTAAACTCTCAACTTAAAGCAGCTTGAAGATGAAGGAAAGATTGGCTACCTAGAAATGATATCTTGCCAAGTTATATGATTCGAAGCAGAGTATCTACTGTGATTTCTTTCTCTGTTGGTCATTTGCATTTATATTATTTTGACTGGGATGAACACACAGCCATCCCTGGTAGAGTAAAGTGTATTATGCAGTGCTACACCGTGTGTGTGCCACAGATACAGTACCAGTCTCAGCAGCTGCATCACTATCATCTGGACTTGTTGCTGTAGTGTAGTGTCACTTCAAATGAAAGCTGGCATTGCATTTTCACCTCATGTTCATTATTTATGCTGGAGAATAGAACCATGAACTACTGTGACTTTCAAGCTGGATTGTTTTAGTCATCCAAATTAACTTTACTGACAGTGAATTTTTATATACTGTAATTGAGCCAGGGACATTTCCTGGAAAATACACTAGCACTCTAATAATTTTGTTATTTAAATTTGTTGTGTTGTTGTTAATGCATCGATAGACATGAACTTTGTAATTTGATGGCACATTATACAGAAGCCTTGTAGTTTATTTGCAAATTATCTGTAGACATAAAACAATGGATTATGCAATTTTCTCCTAAACATAATTAGCTGCCATTGTTGATATTTCAAGGAAGCAAGGCCTTCACAGAACAGAGTAATTTCTAGCAGCATGGAAAAGTACAAGAACTTCCTGTATTTAGAAACTGGCTCTAATTCTGCTTACTGCACTGATGCTGTTCATAATATTACTAAACTGTACAACATTAAGTCTGTGGTGACACTGTTAATCACAGCTACTCTACCACACATCTGTTGTTTTGGACCTTTTGCATTATACATTACACAAACATTCATCTTCTTTGGGGCTGAAATTCCAGTATTTGCACTACCATAAGGTTATATATAAGGTTATACTCATAGATAGATAGATAGATAGATAGATAGATAGATAGATAGATAGATAGATAGATAGATAGATAGATAGATAGATAGATAGATAGATAGATAGATAGATAGATAGATAGATAGATAGATAGATAGATAGATAGATAGATAGATAGATAGATAGATAGATAGAAATTATATGATTACAATAGCAAATCTATCAAACAACAAAAGTATCTATCTATCTATCTATCTATCTATCTATCTATCTATCTATCTATCTATCTATCTATCTATCAATCTATCTATCTATCTATCTATCTATCTATCTATCTATCTATCTATCTATCTATCTATCTATCTATCTATCATCAGCATTACACATGAACACAGAATATCTGAGTGAGAGCACTGTGATTAGAATCCTGAATGTCTTCACTATTAATCTAGAGCTAGACAAAGTTGTTCTATCATTTCAGTATCTGTTAAACATATTATCTGAGGCCTGCAGCACTGACCTTGAAATCCATCACTGGATCAAACAGGCATCAGTCACTTGTGGGAGACTTTCGGAGCACTGCTGTCCCTTTGAGGTTGCCTGTGTCCCCAGCGCTGCTTTAAATCCCAGCTTGATCTGACCAGATACTAGCTGCTCAATCACAGACCGAGCTGCTCAAGGTGGTAGGCCTTATTGGTAAGTACTGATAAAAAATGATAAAGAATAACAGGTACTAATGCTATATTGTAGACAGGTTATACAAAAGCTGAAAAATAAAATAGAAAGTCAATTGTGGAAGACAAGTGGGAAATGGTTAGCTCTACTACAGTACGTCAGAATATGCAGCAACCTTTTTTCATGACATGACTGACAAAGCTAAAACTGAGGTAACCTGCGTGTGTGAGAATGGAAGACATTGTCAGTCAGTACCTACTGCAAACAGATTAGCACAGCCTCAAGGACTTTTCTGCATAAGACATTTTTCATGAAGTGTGGACTGCAGGATTTAAGGCACTGTTTAGGGTAGAGCCAGAGTCAGCTCTCATCTCAAGCCTGCCTACGGAGCCTGTAACCATAGTGACTACCTCAGAGAAATACTTAAATGTATTATTTGCCCTCTGTGATCTTTTCAAAAATAGAATAAATCATTTATAGCCAATCTGGGCTCCATGTTATTCTCTGCAAGCCTTCAATTCTCATTTGTTAGCAAACACAAAAAAATGTGTTCACTGGGTAAACATTAGTACTGAGCTAGTACTGTATTAAATGTAGAACTGGAGTAAATGTATTAAATGTAGTACTGGAGTAAATGTATTAAATGTAGTACTGTATTAACTGTAGTACTGTATTAAATATAGTACTGTACTAAATGTAGTACTGTATTAAATGTAGTAAATTTACATCTTGTCTGGATAGCTTCGGACTGCAGCAGCATGTGAATTTTCCCACGCATTCTAAAGGACATACTTTGGATTTAATCTGTTGTTCAGGTGTCTCTCCAGACAACCTTAATGCAGACTTTTTTCCATGTACGGATCATCTGTTACTGTCTTTTAATGTTAATCTTCCACTTTTCAAATCAAAATCTGCACACATGATATCATTTCGAAAAATCAAGGACATTAATTTGGACAGTTTGTCTTTAAGCATTGCAAGTCTTCCTAGGGCTGACAGCTGTTCCACTCCAGATAACTTGGTCTCTCATTATAATAATAGTCTCCATAATTTGCTTAATATTTTTGCCCCACTTAAGACTAGGACTGTTTCGTTTGCTGTTACTGCACCCTGGTTCACTCCTTTTCTCAGGCAATTAAAAGCAAAAGGACGACGGCTTGAGAGACTTTTTAGAAGGCCTTTTTAGACTGGCCTTACTGTGCACAAGGAAATGTATTCAGAACATATGTCTTACTATAAAGAAACTATTGCCAAAGCTAAAATCTACATACTATTATGGCTTAATTGGTTTTAATGAAGGGAATTCAAGGGTTCTTTTTTCTTTATTGAAAAATTTTACAACAAAAAAGTTGTTGCTGCTCAACTTCACATCCATTTGTCTGGAAATAATCTATATGAACAATTCCAATCTGGTTTTCACCCATTTCATAGCACTGAAACGGCTCTATTGAAAATTAGAAATGATTTGCTTGTAGCAGCTGATTCTGGCTTACTATCCATCCTCCTACTCCTTGATCTGAGTGCAGCTTTTGATACAATTTCCCACAATATTCTTTTAGACAGGCTTTCCACTATTGGCATCACCAACACACCTCTGAAATGGTTTCATTCATATCTCTCTGATCGCACACAGTTCGTTCAACTAAAATCATTCACCTCTTCGACAGTTTCCGTTACCTCTGGTGTACCCCAGGGCTCTGTCCTGGGCCCTTTGCTATTTATTACTTACCTTTTACCCCTTGGACATATTTTTCATAAGCATCAGGTCAAGTTTCATTGCTATGCTGATGACACCCAGCTCTACCTTTCCACAAAACCACATTCCAAACTCCCTCCATCTGCTCTTACTGATTGTCTCATTGACATAAAATCATGGTTTTCAGCAAATTTTCTTAAACTAAATAGTAATAAAACAGAATTTCTCATTATAGGCACAAAATCTGTGCTTAACAAATTCTCAAATGTTCTTATTTCCATTGATGAATCTCTCATAGCTCACTCATCTCAGGTTAAGAGTCTTGGTGTCATCTTTGATAGTACCCTTTCTTTCACCTCTCATGTAAATAATGTTACTCGGGCTGCATACTTTCACCTTCGAAATATCAATAGGCTTCGCTCCTTTCTCACGACCCAATCAACCACCACTCTTGTTCACAGTCTAGTAACCTCCCGGCTTGACTACTGTAATTCCCTTCTTATTGGGCTTCCTCACAAAACCCTTCATAAGCTGCAACTTGTTCAAAATTCTTCTGCCCGCATTATTACTCGTACTTCCTCTATCCATCATATTACACCTGTTCTGGAACAGCTTCACTGGCTTCCCATTATTTTTCGTATTAAGTATAAAATTCTTCTTCTAACATTTAAAGCTATCCACAATCTTGCACCTTCATATCTTCTTGATCTTCTTCATACTCCAAAACAAACTCGTACTCTTAGATCTTCTTCTTCCACTCATTTCATTGTTCCCTCTGTCCGTCTTGTAACTATGGGGAATAGAGCTTTCAGTTAATCTGCACCTCAGCTCTGGAACTCACTTCCATCTGAACTCCGTAATATTGATTCTCTTTCATTATTTAAATCTCAGCTTAAAACTCATCTGTTTAGTTTAGATTATTCTACACCATAATTTGTAATGCTGGTCTAATTTGTATCGCAATGTAGCTATTCGATTTTGATTGTCTTTGTTGTTTTTTTGTATGGTGACCTTGAGTGTTCAGAAAGGCGCCTTTAAATAAAATGTATTATTATTATTATTATTATTATTATTATTATTATTATTATTATTATTATTAAATGTATTACTGTATTAAATGTATTAAATGTAGTACTGCATTAATTGTAGTACTAACTGAATTAAATCTATTAAATATAGTACTGTATTAAATGTATTAAATGTAGTACTGTATTAAATGTATTAAATGTAGTACTGCATTAATTGTAGTACTAACTGAATTAAATCTATTAAATATAGTACTGTATTAAATGTATTAAATGTAGTACTGTATTAAATGTATTAAATGTAGTACTGTATTAAATGTATTAAATGTAGTACTGTATTAAATGTATTAAATGTAGTACTGTATTAAATGACTACAAGATTCTAAATTAGAGATGTGGGTACGCTGCCCCAAGCTAGACTGACCAATTATAAATTTTATTATTATTTAAAATTCAAATCCACTCAACACTATTATTATGCTAGTATTTAATATAGGATTTATTAGTATTATTTTTTGCTATTATTAGTAATAATATTTGCTAGTCTTAATAATATTATTTATTTGTTATTGGATTTTAACACTAATATGTAACTTGGCACATGGTGAACTGTAGTGTATTATATATTCTTTAGCACTAGGGGGCACACCATAGAATTTTATTTAAACCTATTTTCAGTCCTCCAGCCATAAACCAGACAATATGTGATATCATAAACTTGTTATTGAAAGTCAGATTATCTACTGTTTTATATTTTCAATCTTAAATTTATTAAATGAATTATTTATTATGTTTATTAAAAAAATATTGTAAACAAATTAATCCTTTTTTCCCCAAAACCATAACATATGATCAGGTCCATATGCATTTGGATATAAGTATTGGATCTACCACAGAAGCACAACTGAGAATCAACTGCAGGAAAATCAGTTCAGACTTTCAACTTCAACTGATGTTTTTGTACATCAAAAGATCCACATCAGGAGAACAGAAGTTATACACTTTTTATTTTTACTTTTAATATCCTTTATGGTTAATGACTGCCTGAAGTCTGGGATCCTTGGACATTAACAGATGCTGGTTTTTTTTCTTGGTGATGCTCAGCTAGGTTTTTACTGAAGCTGTCTTCAGGTCCTGTTTGTTCTTGGGGTGTTTTGCCTTCAGTTTAGAAAACAATGAGTGAAATAATTGAGCATGTCGGTTATATGTACTGTACTGTATGTGGGCATCGTTCATATTTAATGTAGAAAACATGGACACTGTGACAGCTGTGCTCTCAATTAGGCTTTTTCTCAATAGTGATGTAGTACTCGATGTAGTTGTTCAAAGCATAACATTCATTCAACCATCTTCAGTAACTGCTTTATCCTGATCAGGGTCACAGTGGTTCTGGAGTCTATTCCAGGTAGACCATGCATGAAGTATAGCAGTTTGCACACACACACACACACACACACACACACACACATTCACTCACTGGCAATGCTGGCATTGAAAAAGGCCTTCACATCCCCATATTAACACAACTGATCCCAGCATTATGTAATTTTCATTATCTTTCTTTCAAAATGCACTTTTGCAAAATATGATTCTTTCTTATTTTACTCTGACTAGCCTGTCAAAATGGATTGTAAAATTTTCACTTTTCACACACACACCCACACGATTGTAATAGTTTTATATCAGATTCTGTGGACAATAAGTGTTGTGCTGTACAAAAGATAAAGCCTGTATGACATGTACTTGTACACAAGCATCTTTCTCAGTAGGTTTTATATTTACATTTACATTTACATTTACAGCATTTGGCAGACACCCTTATCCAGAGCGACGTACATAAGTGCTTAAATCTCTAACATTGAATCATCAATGCTGGCTCACTAGGTTACATACTTAAGATACCATGAGTTTAAAACATTTGTTCAAAGTTACAATGAAAAAGTGTCAAAGGTGTTTTTTTTGTTTTTTTTTGTTTTTTTTTTAATGCAAAAGATAAGGAAAGAAGTGCTAGTTGAAGTGTTTCCTTAATAAGTAGGTCTTCAACCGCCGCTTGAAAATAGCCAGTGACTCGGCTGTCCGGACCTCTAGGGGAAGTTCACTCTACCACCTTGGTGCCAGAACAGAGAAGAGTCTTGTAGTATACTTGCCTCTTACCCTGAGAGATGGTGGAACCAGTCGAGCAGTGCTGGTAGATCGGAGGGTGCGAGGTGCAGTGCGAGGAGTGATGAGGGCTTTGAGGTAAAAGGGAGCTGGTCCATTTTTGGCTTTGTAGGCCAGCATCAATGTTTTGAATCTGATGCGGGCAGCTACCGGAAGCCAGTGGAGGGATCGCAGCAGCGGGGAGGTATGCGAGAACTTTGGCAGGTTGAAAACAAGCCGTGCAGCTGCATTTTGGATCATTTGCAGAGGGCGGATTGCATTCATAGTTAGACCTGCCAGCAGTGCGTTGCAGTGATCCAGTCTAGAAATGACAAGAGTCTGAACAAGTACCTGAGCAGCCTGTGAGGACTAAAATGGGCGAATCCTTCTAATGTTGTAGAGAAGAAACCGACATGAGTGAGTCACATTAGCAACATGAGAGCTAAAGCATAGCAGTGGTAAGAGAACCCATGTGAGGAAATAACTTCAACAAGAGAGTGAGTATACAGGAGAAAAGAAGAGGACCAAGTACTGAGCCCTGAGGGACACCAGTGTAGAGTCTGCGTGGAGCAGATGTCACTCCCCTCCATGTTACCTGATATGAGTGTCCTTCCATTCCCAAGCTGATCCGCAAATCCCAAGACTCCTGAGGGTGGATAAGAGAGTCTTGTGGTTGACTGTATCAAACGCTGCTGAAAGGTCAAGGAGGATAAGGATGGATGACAGTTTGGCTGATCTAGCAGCATGTAGTTTCTCAGAGAAATCCAAAAGGGCTGTCTCTGTGGAATGAGCTGCTTTAAAGCCAGACTGGTTGGGATCTTGGAGGTTGTTCTGTGAGAGATAGATGGACAGTTGATTATAGACAATGCGTTCAAGAATTTTTAAAAGAAATGAGAGAAGTGATACCGGTCTGTAGTTACTGATGTCTGATGGATCCAGAGCAGGTTTCTTTAGGATGGGAATAACCCTTGCTCTCTTGAAAGTAGTTGGTACCTGACCAGATGCTATGGATCTATTGATGATAGTGGTAATGAAGGGCAGAAGGTCTTGTGAGATGGTCTGGAGCATAGTGGAAGGGAGTGGATCCAATGGGCAGGTCGTAGGATTGCAGGACTGGATGAGTTGTAAAATCTCTTCTGCTGCTACAGTTGAGAAATGTGACAACGAAGGTATAGGGGAATCCATACTCTGGGATGTAAGTGCAGTCTGGGCTGAAGTGAAGGTCCGGCAGATTTCTTCAATCCTCTCCTGGTAGAAAGAAGCAAAGTCTTCTGCAGTCAGGAAGGATGAAGGAAAAGGAGCCGGGGGGTTGAGCAGAGAAGAGATGATGTTGTGGAATTTCCGAGGGTCATGTGAGGAAGCTTCAAGCTTTTCATTGTAGAAGGAAGTCTTGGCAGAAGTCACGTCTGAGGAGAACTTGGCAAGGAGTGTTCGGTAATAATCAAGATCTGCATCAAGTTGTGATTTCTTCCACTTTCTCTCTGATGATTTTAGCTCTCTTCGATTGTTGCGCAGCACATCTGAAAGCCAAGGTGCAGAACAAGACATCAGCTATCTGTGAAGTATCTATTTTAGAGTTATATCTGTGAAAATTCAAAAATGACTTGTCCTGTCTGTCTTCGGTTTTCATCTACCTCACAGCTGATGTTTTCTCTGGCTAACCAGCAGGGGAAAAATCTGCAAGCATGTTGAATAGAGGCTTGTCAAGTGTTTGCACTCACAGGTCTCTAAAAGTGTCATGCATGGCTCCTAGATACGCACATAAGGCTTATGCTGAGAAACATTTCTGAATTTAATTGAAACAGGAAGTAAATGGTGGGAGAAATATCAATTGAATATAAGGGTGGTTAGTGTACCACTGTGTGCAAATGTGATAATCATTGAATGTTTATAACTTAATGACTAGATAGATAACAAAAGAGTGATGACCCAGCGTCTGACCACTTACATCCATTGAATGATGCTCATATCATCTGGCTCCCAGAATATCACCACAAGGTCGATTATCAAAACACCTCTCAGACATTTCTAAAACGTATTTCTCACTCTCACTCATTTTCTACCACTTATCCAAACTACCTCGGGTCATGGGGAGCACACACTCTCATTCACTCACACAATCACATACTACGGACAATTTTCCAGAGAAAAACGTATTTCTATAATATAAAATTTTTACCCCAAATAATTTTTTTTCTGAGCTATATGAAAAACCTACAAAGTGGCTTTAATACATACAGTAGATTCTATCAAGGAATTCCTTATGATGGCATGGTAAGAAAACTGTAATCTTAATGAAATCATTGGGTTTGAAGTATGTAAAATAATGATTGAGTGTCTTCTTTATGCTTTCAATATGACTGCTGAAAAAAATAAGACAGCCAAAGAAGAAAACAGGAAAACGTTAGATAAGGAGGACTCGGGTAGACAAGACAGGCCACACACAAGCAGGTAAGAGAAAAGCAGAGAGCAAAGAGTTAAATGAAAACAAGGGAGCAGTGTAGCCGCAGCATTTTCGCAGTTCTTCTGGTCAGAGCCAGGATGAGAACAGAGGAGCCGATGTCCGTTTATGTAACCTCCGGCCTCCGAAGAGGGCAGTCAGTGCCGTCGTCTGATCATGGCGGCTGACACTGAAGTGTGAAGGGGATGCGGCAGCATAGGGCAGCTATTTTACTGATGGAGCCCCAGAATCCACAAAGAGCCACTTGGCTGTCTGGATCCTGCCTGTTCACAGGTTGATATCAGGATTTGGATGAATGATTTTTTCCCTTTCCATCAGCAAGATTTTACAGTAAAATATAATAAACATTCTGGAGTGTCTGTGTGAACAAGGCTTACTGTACTAAAGAGCGTGCTCAGCACTAATGTGTAAACTTTATGTGGGCTTTTATTTTGTCTTGGACAAAGCCAGAAGCCTACAATTAATATGCATCATGAAAGACACAGAGAGAGGGAAAGATACAGAAAGCTAGAAATAGGGAAAACAGATGGGGAAATAGAATTTCAGTATGTGTACATGTGTGTGCCTAGGAGAAGGGAGCCTCTTATACTGTCTCAGCAAGGGCTTTGGCCAAGCTTCGGCCTAGTCTCGTCTGCCCAGCGGGGGCCTTTCCTGAATGAGCCGCCCAGAGGAGGGGCACCTGCCTGAGCTACAAACATAGAGCAGGAGACAGGGGGTGTGGAGCAGTGAGGGAGGGGGAAAGAATGGGTGGTGAATGGAAAGACACTCAGGAAAAGGACATGGATTCAATCTCTGAAATGCATAGGTAGCACACAAGAAATGAAAATATATGCGCCCTTTATATCACCCTTTAGTCTGTGGTCTGCTCAGACGAAACAAGAAATTTTGTGCAAATACAGTCGCGGTGGTTATTGTTGGAGAGTCATACGGTACCAAGTCTTGTGTCTAACAACATAAACTGACAGCTTATAGATTTATCAACCTCCCCTGGACAATATTTTCCACTGTTTGGTCCCAGTGTGTAAAGACATATGCTTAAAGTTTATCACACACTTAATCTTTCAGACTAGCACTGAAAAAGAAAGAAAGAGAGAGAGAGAGAGAGAGAGAGAGAGAGAGAGAGAGAGAGAGAGAGTCACAGCCCTGATGCTTTTAACTTTTAAACTCCTTCCTGTATAGCCAAAGTATTACTGGACTACGTCTACCAGCATATTTATAATCACACCACTGGAGGAGATGAAATACATTAGGAAGTACAGATTCATAAAAGCTCCTGATGAGCAGCAAAAGAAGCTGAGTTGTAATAGACAGACCATGTTGTTCCACAGAAATACGCTGAGCTCCATGTGTATTAGAGATCGGATCTGGTGTTGGAGGATCCATGCTGGCTTCACAGAACGAAGTAGGAACACTAGCTAACACGTTTCTCCCAGGTAAATGAAAACACATGCTAGGAAACGAAGACAAAGCGTCACAATTCCCTGTGTTACACAAGTGTTCATGTGCGTAAGAGTTCTAAATGCAGCCTGACACAATGCTGCCATTCAAACATTTACAGACAAGACACAGGCTCTCTCACCCACATGTTACTCATATATGAATATCAAAAATATGCCATAAATTAATTTAGTGCAGACATTTATACATCAACCAAGACACAGCACTAAGGCTGTGTGTTCAGAATGAGTTTTTTATTTACAAGACCTGACAATTTGCTTTGAATTTATTTGACCTAATACTTATATTGACCGAAAATTACAAAATAAATGTATTTGGCGCCTTGATGCCCAATGACGCCTGAGATAGGCAAAGGCTCCCCGTGACCCGAGGTAGATCGGATAAGCGGTAGAAGATGAATGAATGAATGTATTTGGCTAGAATTCAGTGAAGGACATTTTATCTAGGCTGTAAGTCATTTTATACAACACAATAATTTGAAGAAAATGCAATTTTCAAAACAAATTCAAAACAAATGCAAACTCTGGTGAAGATCTTACTATTCAATTGCTTTGAAATAACAAAGAAAGCATATTTAGAGTTTATGCCCTGACTTGTTTCTGCATTGTATTGAATATTATGAAGGAATATTTATTCTACTCATTCTATCACTGGCACTTTCAAATACTCAGCATGATGTCCATTTTATTGCTTAAACCCGTTGAATACAGAAACTTGTATCACTTCACCGACTTCATTACAAAAGGGGTATTTTTATTCATCAATATATATTATTGCCACAAATGCATACGTATGAATGTGCAAAGCAATGCAGGGAAATTTCAGATGCAAAAAAATCAATGCAGTTTGCTATAAAAGGCAAACAAAGTCTGAGACATTCAAGATTCTGAATGCAAAAGAATAGCATCTAATATCTTCTAGGGAAACATCTTCCATTATAGAATGCAGTAGGCTGTACTTATATTTATACATTTAATATTTATATTAGAGCCAAGCATTCAGTAAAGCATTATCAGTAGAACAAGATTTTTGCACAAAAACAGTATCAGTGTTTGCCAAATTTCCATTATTGCTGATTTACTGTTGAAAAATAAGTGTATAAGCAAGTAAAATAAAAGCGTTAAAATTAGTCGATGGATTTATCACTTGCAGACATGTTAAGGTACAAAGGTAAAACATTGCAGTAAGATTTAAAAATTAAACAGCTTCATGTGAGTTGATACACATATACAAATCCTAAAAGAATGGACAAGACTAATATTTATCCTCTTCAAAGAGCAAATTCCAATGGGAATTGTTCTTTAGCTTTGAGCCTAATTTACTTATGTGGCCTCCCTTCATTAGGGATAATAAACCAATTTGGTTTTAAAATGCTTCACACCTGTAGTGAAAACTCCCGTTGGGCAAGTTATACATCATGTCAAAACTTGTGTTTTCCCTTTAATGTTGTGCCTTTGGTGTCTCCTCAAACAGATGTTTTGCACACTTTTGTCTACCAGTGTGTGATAGTTATCCGTCAGCAATTTGAGGGCCTGATACTTCATTATAAGCTTTGCTTTTAAAAAGCATGAGCCTCCAATGAGTAAAATACTACACACAACTTTTAGTAAAGAAAATGTTCATAATCATACATTCTAGTCATTTCTACTAAAACCTTGCCTCCTAAATTCCAATGACCGTCATAAGTGAACAGTTTTATTAATACTTTATATTTGACTATAGCAATACTGGTGCAGCTGAAATGCACTAGTACCATAATAATAATAATAATAATAATAATAACAATAATAATAATAATAATAATAATTATTATTATTATTATTATTATTATTATTGTTATTATTATTATTATTATTATTATAAATCTTATTCATTTAAGTACTGTAGGAGTAATGTAAAAATTGTGAAAAGTGCACTTATTTATGGGCAGGTAAAAATTACTTTTACTGATGAACAGAGCTTCCCTTTTGGAAGAATGGAGCAGTCGTGCTTGTTGCTTGCCTGCTGGTCCGCTGTCGCTTTCCTGTCAGTAATGTGTAAAAAAAAGGATTTACACATGAGTTCCCATATGTTAGTCCTGTTAGGATTCGGTTAACAGTGACCTGTGTGCCTACTGGTACTACACGTAGAACGTCAGGTCGATAGAGTGGTAGCAACTGCCAGATCCAGAATGGCAGGAAACAGGCCCAGAATGTAAGCACAATTCCAAGAATGAGAAGCAGGACTTTGGGTCGAGGAGCACGGGGTGGGTTGGCACTACATCCACCAGCCCAGGCCAACTGTGTCTGTGAAACCCAGTAGTGACGCCCCAGTGCTGCATACAGACCCCCGATGGCCAGGCCTGGCCCTAGGATACTGGTGCAGAATAGGACACTGAGGTAAGCTTTGGAGCTTTGCTCATCCCATGCTGGAACACAGAGTTTGCCATCCTGATTTTCTCCATCCTCCAGGTGCAAAGTGATCATCATGGGGAGGCTGAGTGCCACAGCAAGGCCCCATGCCAGAACCACACGTCGCAGGCCAGAGGTAGGAGCTGAAGAGGCTGCAAGTGGATCTGCCACAGCACGGTATCGGTCCAGACTCATTGCGGTCAATGTGAAGATGCTGGCATGCATGGTGAGCAGGTCCAAGCTGAGTAGGAGGCGGCAGCCGAGTTCACCAAAGGCCCAGTCAGATGCCAGGCTGTCATAGACGATAAAAGGTGCCGTGGAGAGGTAAAGCAGATCTGCCAAAGCCAGACTCAGTACCTGCAAATGAAGTGAAGAAGAAGAAAAGGAGGACGAGGTAGGGGAGGAAGTAGGAGAGTGAGATGGAGAAAGGGTTCTAGGGCAAGCGGGAGTCAAACAGCAGGTTAGTGCCATACTGTGTCTCCTTCTGGGGCCCCTGCGGCGCTGAATTAGAAGCCCCAGAGTGTAGAGGTTTCCCAGAATGCCCAGAAGGGAAAGGAGTGATAGAAAGAAACAAAAAAGAGCTGTGGAGGCTACACTCGGGGATGGATAAACTGAGGGAGATGAAGAAGGAGTGGACAGGTTAGAGAGAAAGGAAAACGTGTAAGATGGAGCTGGGGAAGATAAATGGGAGGCTGAGCCTGGCTCTTCCATTTGGCTTGGATAGAAGTAGCTTTAATAAACACAATTAGTAAATATTAATTTGATATGATAAAGAGCCTTGTGATTTTTATTGGATCAGAATATTAAAAGGGGTAATGTTAGTATGGTACTAGAAATACAGAAAGAGGACTGAAAGAGAAAAGGGAAGGGAAAAAAGAGCAAATTAAGAGGAATTAAGGATTTAAGAGGAATTTGTGTGATTTTACATAGATCAATTTAATACAAAAATATGGAGTTAATTAAGATGCTATAATAGAATTCATGGTTTAAGATGTCACAGCCATTAATAAAATATAAATCAATCAATCAATAAATAAAAAAATAAAAATGGAGGTTGTAGGACTGCATCACTTCAGTCACGAGTTTCTGCTCTAACATGTGATTAAATATATTCTTTGTTTTCTGCGTAATTATGACTTTGCTCATTTTTAGTTTTATGTATCACATTTATTTTTAAAGGCGCATATCTTTCGGACTGTATATTTATAATCAAACCCTCCAGTAACACCCATATGAGGATGAGGTTCCCCTTTAAGTCTGGTTCCTCTCAAGGTTTCTTCCTTTAATATCTAAGGGAGTTTTTCCTCCCCACAGTCACCTGAGTCACCTCAAACATGCTCATTGGGGATAAATACAAATATTTAAATATATCTAATATTAATCTTGACTTTTGTATTCTTTTAATCTTTCTATTATTAATAATAACCTTTTGTTCTATGTTTATGTTCTGTAAAGTGAATTGAATGTTTTTAAAGGACCAGACATTTGCATTACGCGCCCAGCTAAAGTTACACCGTTTCATCTGTATTGTTGTTGAAGCAGAATCATTTTGAGGTGAATGAGTTCAATATAATTTATTACATTAACTTCTCAATTCCGTAACAAACGAAACCACTCGAATAAAATAAAAAAGGGGAAACAATCAAACAGAAGCACTGCGCAATCAATTTACGCATTATCTGGAAAATAATGCGTAAACGCCTCCTGTTTTGTGTTTAAACAAATCTCGTCGTTTAACTACCTAAAATGACTGATGCAATTTCGTTTTAGCCTACAGTTAATCGTCGTTGATTGATTAATTAGTCAAATGTCCTGCGCTCTCACTTTCATATTCCTCGGCAGTAGGACGTATGAGGTCATTTCTACACCAATGTGTGTAACTTTAGCTGGGAGGAAATTAAAGCTCCGACCGGAGTGCGCATTTAAACAGGAGGAATTTCTGGGGCCACATGGTGACTCTCCATAAGCGTTGAGCAGGGCTACCGGAGGAATAACAACTGCGCGTGCACACACACACACACACACACACACACACACACACACACACACACACACACACACACACACGTACTTTATAAATTAAGTACACACACACACACACACACGCACTTTTAATTGAGTGGAGTTATTTGCAGTCATTTTAATAAAGTGTTCAATTAACAGTAGATATATTTATATTCTCTAAGAACAGAGAGCAATATTCATTTTTCAAAAGATTTAGTCACATTTTACAAGATAAATGTAAGGAATCATGTAACAGGTGATTTTAGTGTGTATTGCGCGTAAAAATGAATTTTTTTCTCTAAATGTAAATATTATATAAATATACGTTTTGTAAGTAGTCCATGATCATTTTGAATTCCTATTCTTTTACTGTTGCTGATGTGAGCTTGTTAAGAGCTTGTATATGATACATTATCTGGAATATGGATAACGCACTGGAAAATGTCAAAGTGAATAATAATAAATAAAAAAGAATCAATCAAACTAAAATCATTTTAAAAAATGTTTTTTTGTTGTTTTGTTTTGTAAAACTGTTTTATTAGCACAGAAAATTCTCTGAAAATGACAACTTCAGGAGCAAAATCCATCAACATTAATTAAGAGATGTCATAAGAGACCCGAACAACCCAGTGACATGAGGGGACCAGCATGTGCCTGGATTATGCCATACATTCAATAAGATTTTACTGGTTTATTTTGATGCACAATCACGACAGCAGTTAAACAATGTATTATGCACATCGGTGTAAACTGGACTTACCTCCGGCTGCACAGATCAGATGCTCCTATTCCACTCAGTGTCCACTGGTCTGTCCAAACCCGCAGCACGACAGATAGACAAGCTTCTCAATATCTCCGTGGTGGCTTTCCATTTTAAGCGTAAAGAGTGTACGTTATTGATTTAAAAAAATAAAATAAAATAAAAAAGAATTCCGTTGTATACTTTCAAGGCACAGTAATATACTTTAAAGCCTGGACAAGCAGTTTGTCTGTGAGAACTTTGCTCTGCTGAGGAAAGCTGTTCATCCACCTTACTCACCTCCTCCTCTGACTTGTCTGATAACTGCAACCAGAGAGGCGGGGCAAAGATGGACATGGGGAGGGGCCTAACGAACAGAATGTAATTAATCAATTAACTACAAATCACCTGGCACTTCCGGTCATTTGTTTTGATACTGTCTCTTACGTGCAGGTTAAATACTTTAAAGAACTGAAAACTATACAGTTGTCAATGTAAATCCGACTGGAGCAGCTCTAATAAGAATTTATTAATGTCATTTTAATCAATAGTAATATAGAAATAAATCCATAAATAATACACAAAACACATTGGTGTGTAACCAAAATAATGTCTGCTAGCAAACTATAAATGACTTTTCATTTAGACAAGTTCTCCAAAATATTTATGACATATGAAACAGCATGCCTATTTAAGCATTAAATTATATGATTAGCCCAGTATGAAGAGTAACACGTTTAAAAGTCATCAGCCCACTAGAGACCAGATTCAACACATATAGGTTAATCATGCTTGAAAAATGCTGGATAACATTCTGATATTTGCTTCCATCCAAACCACAGTTCAAAACCATTCAAACCATGTGAAATATTGTATTGCACCCCTAAGACTATACAGGAATACATTACCATTAATGGAAAGAAAATGTTTGAAAAATGTGGCAAAAGAAATCTTCATCCCCATAGTCATGCAGATGATCTCTATCATATTTGTTTCCAACCAAATTTTAAAAAACCTTGAGAACACATTATTAAATGGGAGCTTTAAATACAGTGCAGCAGAAAATACAGAAAATAAAATAGAAGGCTGTGGGATCTCTGCTGAACAGGAATATGCATGTTAAAAGCTTAAAATGGAAAATTAATATATAGAACATTTGAGGCATTGAATGTAATTACAGCAGTCATTGCTTTTAACTGAAAGTGAGAAGCTACTATCTGTTTTTCATATAAACACACAAAACTGCTGTTACAGTACAAACATGCCCAGTAATTACTAAAGTTATTGTTTACAATAATTTAAATATAATCATTGCATTATATCTAAAATTCTTTGTATATATTTAACAGAAATGTAATAATATTACCAAATAAATGTATTGTGAGCTGGTTGGTCCACACATGCTCTTTCCTGTAAAATGAGACTGACTCATAGGATGAAGGCAGTCCAGTGGAAAGGAACATGTGTCTAAACCACTGACCAGAGTGGGAAAGAAAGAGAAAGAGTTATAGCTTTGTCTTCTTGTGAGCTACTGACACCAACTTCAGATTCAGTCCTTGTGCCAACACACACATACACACACACCAGCCGGAGAACTGCATGCACTTCATAGCCAACACACACATATCTGCACATCCAGCATACTTTAGAGCCAACACACACATCACCAACACTCTTCTACTTCACACCAGCACTCAACACCAACATTGGCAACCCTCAAAGACATCTAATTCCATGGAGGGAAAATAGTGTGTGTTAGTGTGGCTTCAGGAGCTTAGCTCTCAATCTCTGGCTCACACTAAAAAATGGAAGAAGAGATATTATTCCTTCCTGGCAGAAAATTCAGTCTTAGATTTTTATCACGTCATATGCTAATGTCATGAGAACCAAGGTACAAAGTAACCAGTTAAAGAGGACAGCTGAATACACCGTGTAGTCTTTTAAAAACTTTTTTAAATAGTGTCATTATGCAAGTCTTATATTTAAGGTTTATTATTTATTGATGATATTCTCTGTCATATGGTTGGATCATTTTTGTAAATCAATTTGAATATGATTTCAACAATGGCATTTAGTCTAATAGACACATTGCGTGTTCACTCAGGACTGCTGACATAGGTTTGTGTCTTCAAGGCATGTGCTGTATGTTTGCACACACAAGATGGACATAGACAGGCACCAGGGCTGAGACAAGAGGGAGGGTACATAGCTCTCCCTGCAGGGTGTGTGGAATTTCAACAAATACCTGGCACTGGTCTGCCAAAATAGGCAAAGGAGAGAGAGAGAGAGAGAGAGAGAGAGAGAGAGAGAGAGAGAGAGAGAAATAAATTGTAGAAATCTTGATATGTGATATAGCAGTAAATAAGGAATTAAGTATTATAGTTAGTAGACATTTCATATACTAATAATACAAAAGCCTGTTAATATGTATTAAAAATTATTTCTTAGCCTCTGTGTCAGTTTATATCTATTTGCACAAGCTGCTGTAAATATACATATCTTTTGATAATTCAAATGATACTTCATATTTGACATCCATTTTCAAGTTTTTTATTTATCTGTTATGTTGAACATGGCAGCAAACCATGAAATACGCGTGACATAAAGCCACAGCTGGTTAACTGGTCACATCAGGTATCATGGTGTGGAGGCTTGTGTTCTTGCAGCACTATTGAGGGTGTCTCTGTGTAGATCAAAGGGGTTAGAATTCCTGAACACACACACACTCCATACTGTTCAGACCCCCAGCTAGGCACGTGTGTCTTTCAGTGCTGGGTGTTTTAGAAGAGACCTGAGTTATTACCTTACTGAAAGAATTACATCCTACAGCAGAAAACATCAGTGGGCCCTTTAAAATTGTAAGTGCCCTTGTGCTATGCCTACATTATGTTAATTAATTTTTTAAAGTGTTTGACTGTCCTCTGACAGATTTCCCACCTGTTTGACTACATCTGAACTTCAGATTTAATTAAATGGGCGGACATTTTTGCACATAACAAATGGTTTATTCCCCTTTCTTGGCTGATTAATGGAGCACACAATGAATTATTGATCCACCATGCCTGGCACTGATGCCTATATTCACTTTCTGCCAGAGCTAATTTCCTGAACCCAAGTCCTATTTCACTGTGTTCTAGGTCCCTCTCTCTCTCTCTCTCTCTCTCTCTCTCTCTCTCTCTCTCTCTCTCTCTCTCTCTCTCTCTCAGTGTAGTAATGAGTATGATGTACAATTCCAGATTGAACCCTTCAAATGCTATTAAATCACTACCATTTAAAGAGAAGGATAATGTAGTGTATCAATTAATAAAGCAAAGTTATTTAAATCAGTTTAGGAGTTTTGTTTTTTCTTTAAAATGATTCTACTTATTTTTTCTGCTTGGAAATATAATGAGAATTGTTTACAGGAGTCTCAGCATCAGGCAAAGATTAAAAGGTTGTCCTAATTTCTTTTGTTGTTTGTCAGCAAACTCTGTCAAAGTTGATCAAATATGCATGAAACCCTGTTAAAAATGTTAATGTTAATAAGATTACATTAAAAAAATATTAATACAAGCGAAATTAGATTGATTTTATAATACTTGATCTAATTATCCAAACAATAGTCTATTGTACAGTTTTTTTGTCTATGAATACTAGGAAGACTATTACAGAATTAATCTTAAATCTTAAACTGGAGCCAATTACATGTCCTTTATCAATAAATACTTGAGGTTCTCTTCACTTAAGTAGGATATGTGGCTTTTTCTGTATATTTATTAATCTCAGGCTTTCTCTCTGTAAAAACTGTATAGAAAATTAAGTGAGCTAAACAGTGTTTTTGAGCCAAGAATGTGAAGATGTGCATGTAGTTAGCATAAACACTAAGCTGGTACTTGTTAACTGCATCAGTTTTTTAGCCTCAGTGCTAAGCTAACAAAGGAAACTTTAGACATCAAATATATTTAGGGCTTTTGTCTGCATGATTTAATTTTATTTCATTATTTCATTTCAATTATATTTCAAACATTTGAAGATTCTAATATTATTTAGCACTTTGTTCTCTTGGTCTTGGAAACAGTCTGCACAAACAGCTGTGACTGTGACTTTGGTCTAATCAGTGCACTCCAAAAGCAGAGCCCTTAGTTAATCCACCACAGTGTAGTAAAGCCAGTAAAGACTTAATGAATATTGACTCTTGTGTCAAGCAGGAGATCATAAATAATCATAAAGTTTTTAGAGTTTAAAATAGTGTTCAGATGTTCATAACAGATGTTCTGATTTTGGATATCAACACAAAAATAATTAAACACCTTAGCAAAATATGGCCAGAGACTGAAAAAAGGAATACAATGCCAGAATAACTTGCACCTTTCATAGAAATTATTGAACATTAAACTTAAACAGTAAATAAAGACACCATTCTCTTTGATCTAACAAATAATATTCATCATTAGTCATGTCTGGTTTTTAATACTGGTTTTTTCTCAAATATGTTCGAAAATATTTATCCAAATAAATATATGCAGACAAATTGTCTGTTGAAAATGATATTATTTTTACATAATTTTTTTGGGAACATTTAGTTCCTAAGAATTTTAGAATTTGATCATGTCTTGTTTTCCTGAGACTCTTGCCAGTCATTACTATAGGCAATAACCAAAATACACAGAGACTTAAAATAGCAGTATTCATCACCAGGGAAATAATAAAGGTGTAGACATGGAAAATGATCCATGATCACAGGAATGAGAGTAAGTGAGAAAATAAAGCACCTGAACACACCAAAGATCACTGAAACTGGAATTATGAGTTGTGGTCAGGAGAAAAAAAATTGAACTCATTGGCAATAAACATTCCCGTCAGCATTTTTCCTGACAAATGGGTTTATACAAAGTAAAGCAGCTGATACCTTATGTTAAATATGTTCTGGGGCTGTTTTGTGGCTGGTTCTCCAGGAGCTCTTAGGAAGATGGATGTCGCCATGAATTCTGCTAAATACCAGGAAATTTTATCCCAAAAACAAGAAAATTATAAAAAAAAAAGAACATGGAATCTAAACCAGGGGTTTGCCACATGGCTAACTCTCTGAACTGAACAAAGTTAAAATTAAAAGGTGTTTAACTGTTTTTATCAATGGCTACTAAATATTTTTTGTGTCTGTTTTGGTTGTGTACATGTTCAGCATTGAATTTCTTTGCATATCACACAATGGCTCATATAAAATTTGACGCTCAGGTTTCGACACATTTCTGTTTACCTAGCCTGCTATAGGAGAAGTATAATCATAGAAAATGGTTAGTTCTCTTTCACACAAATATTTATATCTTGAGAGTAATCTTAGACCACTAAAATTTGGTAAGGTTATCCCAATAGAGGAAAAAACACTCTCTCACTCACTCATTTTCTACCACTTATCCGAACTATTCTCGGGTCACGGGGAGCCTGTGCCTATCTCAGGCGTCATCGGGCATCAAGGCAGGATACACCCTGGACGGAGTGCCAACCCATCACAGGGCACACACACACACTCTCATTCACTCACGCACTCACACACTACGGACAATTTTCCAGAGATGCCAATCAACCTACCATGCATGTATTTGGACCGGGGGAGGAAACCGGAGCACCTGGAGGAAACCCCCAAGGCACGGGGAGAAATGCAAACTCCACACACACAAGGCGGAGTCAGGAATCGAACCCCCACCCCTGGAGGGAGGTAAAAACATCTCACACTAAAAAACATCAGTGTCCTGACTCATTTTATATCAGACATGAGACAATAATAGACGTGAAAATAATTCATTTGTTTATACTGATTGAAAATGTCTGATAAGTCAATTTCCATTCCACCAGCAGAATGGAATGCTAGTGTACTGGTAGAAATGTTAAAGTGAAGGTGTTGAAGTGTTCAGCAGCCAAGTTTCCACTTCAAATACTGCATGCTCAACCTTGTTAGGCATTTATCGGAAGAGCTTCATTGCTGTTATGCTCTCCAGGGAAGGCATCACTAAATATTTGTGGGCTGCTAATCATTTTAAACTCAATATTTAAAGGAAGATATTGTACAAAAAAATCCTTGTTGTTTTTCACTTTTATTTTGTGTGTCATTCTTTTGTGTATTCATTTGGGTTCAGAGAAACAAAAACAAAGATTTGATGAATATAATGTTGTGTCAAAAATTATTTTATGTGTGGAGAAATTTCAGTTTTTGACAGTGGAAAAAAGATTTTTAATAATGTGAGGTTTGCTCTGTATGAAACTGGTTTACTCACTGCAGATGGAAGCAATATGTACTCTAGCACATTGCACAACTGGAAGCTTTGATGTGGGACATTCTTGAACTGCCAAATCCAATTCTCAGTTCTACAGTTAACCTGTTCTGGGTTTGACAGTAAAGTCAATAAGAACGACTTCAAAAACACTGTAAGCTTTGTTTAATATAAGCATACACTGATTAAACCCAACAGTCAGTAGATTATATGTTTCCATGTTGTCTTCATGCTTGTGGGATTTGTTCCAGGTATTTTGGTTTTCTTCTTCTTCGAAAGTCATGTGTGGTAGACTGATTGGTCTACAATCTCTACATGTTCCCAAGTGTTATAAGTGAGTGAATGTGTGCTGAAGGGGGTCCCTCATGTTGTGCACACATTCACCCACCTATAACACTTGGGAACATGTAGAGATGTCCCTCACCTTGTGCACCAAGTTCCCTGATTCCCTATGACCAAAACAGAACAGAAAATCGATGGCTGGATGATGATGATGATGATGATGATGATGATGATGATGATGATGATGATGATGATGATGATGATGATTGCGGTTGTGTTTTAGATAAGTTTTTGCATGAAAATAAATGTATTTTCATTAGATATTTAACAAAACTATTTAGGAAAACTCTGCACTAACTGGGAAGTAGACTGATGTATGTATTTTACATTAACAAAACAAAATCAGACACAGCCATCCGATTACAGAATGAAACATTCTTTTAACATTACATAGGGTTAAAGAAGGATTCAGAATTCTCAGGCCACTATCCAAGACACAACACAGCTTACAAATGGAACAATTTCTGCATCACTGCTGCTCTCCATAGGAGTGGGCATCCAACACTGATCAGTGCACGGATAAGCTGTAGCACATTAGTTTCAGCCCTAATCTCACACATCTTATCCTGTTAATCTTGGATGGCATATGAACATTGTATACAGTTGGTTTGGACAGTGCTGCCATACAGTATGTAAATTCAAAACAAAGCACCCTATGCTAAGACCTAATAAAATGCAGGAATCTCTTGCACTTGATAAAATCTGTGTTCATGTGTCAGTCATATGAAAATACTGAAGAGTAGTGTTCAGAGAAGTGAGCCGCAGAGGAAATCTCTGCGCTCAGAAAACACCTTTTATGTATTTTTCCCATGTTTGATACGCCACCTGGTGTGACACTATGTTTCTGCCTCATGTTGCAATGAGAACAAATGAATTCCTTGTTGTATCACCAGATTCTACAAGCAAATGTCAGGAGGTCTATCTGCAAGCTAAATCTTGCAAATTAACTTGACAATTAATGTGCACTAAAATAGTGACAATAAAAGTGATATGCTATGGCTTTGTTTTTTTAAACAGACTATTTTTTTCAAACCCATTAACATCCCCCTTAAAATATGTACATATCTTTCCTATTAGGTTCTTTAGAATTCCTAATTTGCAGTAATTCTTGAATAATGTGGTTTACAATGAAAAATCCTAATAATAATATTTTTCTTCTTTTTTTTCTGAAAAAAATAATAATAATAGTGTTAATATTTAGTCTATATTATAGCCCTAACCTTCTAGCAGAGGCAAGCAGGTTCTGGGTTAGAATCTCCAGGTGCTGCTTAGTATCCAGGTCTATATAAGATACAGGTTTATGGAATATTCTTCTTTCTTGCAACAGTCCAAACAGATAATGTCTAGAAGATGAACTGGAATTTTAACAATCCCAAGAATCAGTTGAACTGATTTAAATATTGGATTTTAATAGATTGTTTTGAGAGAATATATGATTAGATCTGTTCTGTGTTTAGATGTTTGTTCCAGCTGTGATTTCAACATTTTATCCTAAAATTCAGTCTATAGATGTTTTGCTAAAATTGGGCATATTTATATATGATCACGACTTGAATGAATGTAAAGGAAATGGGGAGAAAATGGACCTAGAATGCTGAGAACGAATATAAAAAGCATAGAAAACAGTGAAAAGTATTTAAAAATGTTTCTGTGCTTTAGCCAAATGCCACTGCAACGATCTTAACCATTTCAAATCAACCAAAAGATTCTTACAAATAGTATTAAATCATAATAAACAGAACTAAATCAATATTTAGTGTAATCATTCTTTGCTTTAACATTTAATCAGTTCTGTTAGACACACTTTACATTGGTAAGGAAACTGGTTGCTAGTTTTTTTTTCTTGCATCATGGAGAATCTGGTAGTGAAACTTCACTGGAAAAGATGATTGACACTTTTGCTTCTGTTACTGCAGGTAATCCTTCTGTTCTGCTACAGACAGCCATAATTACCTTTTGTTTTGTTTTTTTTTTGTTTTTTTATCAGAAATCTAAATAATAGTCTACTAATTTGTTATTTTCTTTAAATACACCCTAACATTTCTTTATATATTTTGTGTCTTTTAAATGAACATCTTGGAAATTCCTTCCACCATGAGCTTACAGTATGATGGCTTTCCGGCTCTGCAGTTTGCAGGCTTCTGCCCTCTAGTGTTTACATAACGCTATATCAATGAGCTCTTCTGATTTGTTTTCTGTTGTAGAAAAAGTAGCTGATGTCGATTGAAGCAAACTAACCACCCAGCTGTAGATTAACTGCCACGAGAAATCATGTTTAATTATCAACATATGATATTACATGTGTAACATTACAACTGACTAGTTGCTTCCACCCCCACCCCCCTCTTTCTCTCTCTCTCTCTCTCTCTCTCTCTCTCTCTCTCTCTCTCTCTCTCTCTCTAGCAACTCAATTCCTTTTTCCACTGATCATGCTTGTTTGCATGTTTGTTTGACAAAAGGGGAGGTGAGTCTACTAATCAGCCAATAGTAGCTTATACAGTGATCACACATCTACCATTCTTCACACATTCGTTTAGATTCCTCTTTATTATCCAAAGCCTATAAGGGAGGACTGGCACAGTGCCAGTGTGACATTATTTATTTTTGAAGCGTATATCTAAACACAGTAGCTTAGTGATTAACACATTTGCATCTCTCTTCCTGTTTTAGGTATACTGTCATCTAAGTTGTCTGTAGTGTGTTAGTGTTCCCTGCAATGAGATGACAATCCTGTGGAAGATAAGCAACTTGCCATAATATTGAGTGTCAATTGAATAACACAAAAGATACAGAACATAATAAAATTTTAATAGAAATGAATGTAAAAATCTGTGTGGGTGATGTGCACCAATCAGACTATTGTCTTCTTTCTAGAATAAAAGTGCGAGAGAGAGAGAGAGAGAGAGAGAGAGAGAGAGAGAGAGAGAGAGAGAAAGAGATGCAGCATCGCACTCTGTCAGTCTGTATAGTTTGAAAAGTGAGTGACTCTTCAGAGATGTGAAACAGAGGAGCAGTCACACACTTCTGATACACAAGCTGCTCATTATTGGATACATACGGTGCTGGATGCTACTTGCATGGCAGCATGATGGTGAGTGGCAGTTCATACATAATTAATTCAGGGTAATGTCATGCTGAAGACATAAAACATTTAGAAATTGTAACCGTTTCAGAGGTTTGTTGGTTAAAACTTGGATTGCACTATGCAGTGATGTCATTTATGAATTACATTATTATTGCCTTGTATGTTATTTGAACAATTTGGCTATAGATAACAGTTTATTTTCAATCAAAATGTAGTGAATATTTTCTACCAAAATAAATTTTAAATGGTTTTGGAATGTTTATTTGCTGGTTAGGGTGGGGAAAATGTAAATTGCATCAAAATGATCAGTTTTTCGATTTAACTGGCATTTCCTAATGATCAGGTCTGTGTGTGATAATCAGTCATGAATTAATGCGAAGGCTGAACTCATTTCATGTGGCATCAAATGTATTTGACATTTCACACAAATTACTTTAATATTTACAATAACAGCTGATTTAATTAAAGCTGAAAACTAACTTGACAACTCTTAAAATGTTATATTAGTCTAAGTGCACAATTGTCAGCACAATATTACTTATTTCTGTGTCTGAATGTCGAATGAAATAAATTTATAATCTCAGTTTGTGGATGACCTTTTCATCCGGTACATATCAATCCTTGTGTGAGGTTTATTTATTTATTTATTTATTTATTTATTTTCAGGAGCCCAAAGCTTTTTTCATACACAACTGACAGTAATTATCTGATTTACAGTTAGAGTTTTTAAGAAATAAATAATAATAAAAAAAATGTATTAAATAAAGGTTGCATTCTGTATTCTAAAATCAAATATTTACTGTAGTTTTCAGTATAGTGAAAAACCTACTTAAGATTTGATAGAAATCCTGACATGATAATGTATTTTGCTGACCTTCATCATCATTTCTAGCAAATCTTAAGTAGGTTTTGCATTTATAATGCAATTAAAACATTTTTGCATCATTCCTTTAAACACATCCTATAACATGTCACCATTTTTAGTAGGATGGAGTGGAACTGAAACGCTTACAGTACACAAACCTAGAAGAGGACATGCATAAAAGGCTTGAGAGTAAAAATATTGTGTATATACTGTATGGTTCACAATTTAATTTATAATTCTGTAATGGCGTAGTGTTTTTTTTTTTATAAGGCATAAATATTTAATTTATTTTGCCTTGTATATTTTCCAAATTATTGTTAAATTATTGTGCCCATTATCTTGCAAATATTGTCATATAATGATTTTATTTTTGAAGCAAAGAAGCTAGAAATACAAATATAGTGTCATGAACACCACTGTTAAAACAGTGCGTTCATGTGGCTCTTTAGTAACTGATGTATTAATAAGTGTATCTTGGATATTTTTAGATATCAAGAACCATTTTATCACCTTCACACTTCAGCAGACATGTGATTATTTATTTTCAGTCACTAGCTTGGATCACTCATGCATAAGTATGCCTTCACGCTTTCGTTTAGCTTTATTTTTATAACTGTCTCTGTAATGCAGTGTTCTACTTCACCTTTTTCTAACAACGCACACATACTGAGACCTTCAGCACAGTCTCAAAGTGACCTCAGGATTACAGTTTGAAAAACAATTACAGCTGTCATACAGCCATCCTTATTTTCCACTTCTTACTTTGTACGCATGTCGGATTGACCTTATGTGAACTTTGGAGCTGTTTGTGTAACAGCTTGTGTCCAAATCTGGTTATAGACTTTTTCATTTGTAATTTGATCTGTATCCAGTGCAGTGTACAGTTCCTAAAGTAGTAGATGGATTGTCTATGATGTCCATCTACTGTATGTTGAAGGAGTATGTGATAGCCATTGGAGCAAATCATGGCACTGTGGATGGCTTTTCTAAAGGTAGAGGTCATATGCTATCATCTCACAATGTCTCACTCTTGTTCTAAAGATGCCTTCTAAAAATCACTTCAGCAAAAAAATGGGAGAAAATTAACCCTGGGCTATAAGCTCCTCTTCCATGAACTGGTGGTGTTGATTCCAAATAGACCATGTGTTAGAGTCCTGGGTTTCTACTAAATGGTATTTAGTTAACCATTCATTTTTAATCAACCGTCCATTAACATTACAACCTTCCATGATGGGGAACATTCCGAGCATGCCCTGCTTTGCCCTATATGTGCTCAATGATATTATCTGAATTATAATTATATATATTAAACAACAACTGGATCATGAGGTGAAAGCCAGGCCCTTTCTGTGGCACACCACTCAATTATTTGCATTCCTCATGTCCTCATGTAATTGTGTAACTGTGATTCTATGACTATCACCAGATTTCCTTGTCTTGTGCAATCAGCACCAACCAAACAGGACTGCAGCAAGACATTTCAGAAGTAATGTTGACTGTATAGCAACAGTAATTATATTAGATAATATGTCATACCATCTCTACGGGATTTAGCTGAATCTAGAATCCTTTGCATTTTGATAACACTTTGCAGATGAAACACACTGTCCCTTATCCAGTTTTCAAATAGACAGACTTACATAAATATGTATTGTTTAAATGTGTGTGAATTATTTAATAAAAATATATGCAGTGCACTGGCTGTTAATGTGTCACTGTGATTCAAAAGCTGAGATTAAGCTGGGATAGTAGTATCAATTGCTTGTTTAACGGTTAACAGAAATACTCTGCTAACAAATGTACTCTCACTGTGATACCCATGCTAAGGCTTAAATTAGAAGAGAAAGAGGCAGAGGAAGAGAATGAATGAGTGAGTGAAAGCCCATGTGAATGTATTGACATACAAGCACATGGGTGGTACTGGGAAAATAATGGTGCTATTGACTTGCATGGCAGTATCTGTGTTGTTCTTGTCCTGCTGCTGGTGGCTTAACATACATATGCAGTGATTATCTAGCTTACAAAAGGAGTTTCTATCTTAGAATATGAAGCGATCATGTGAATAACTAACTAGCATGCTCTCTAAATAATAAAACTTGCTTTTAAGTTTTCATCAGCCATGTTGTTTTACTTGATATTGATTGTTTTATGCTGCATCCCTTATTTAAAGGTCTACCACTAAATAAATAATCCTGTCTAGCACTCTACAGATCATTGGTACTATAAAGTAGAGCACTTTTGGTTATTTATTCCTTTCTCCTTCTTCCTCATTGCCAAACTAACCATATTTTCGTTATTACACTGAGGGTGAGATTTTCTTTTTCTTTTTTTAATGACTGTTTAATGAAAGACAACAGTTCAACAGCTCCATTATCATGATGCATCACACACTATTGTATCAGCAACGCAAATAAACACCATAATATCATTTATGAGCACATGGTGTAATAGCATGTGGGGATAAGAGCTTACAGATATAGTGATTTTCATCAGCTTTCCATGTGTTTGAGCTGTAGAGGTGGAACAAAATGAGAGAGAGGTAGATGAAGAGCTTATCTGCTGTTATTGAGTGACATTGAAATTATTTTCAGAGCTTAATCTGCCTACATAATGCCTAAACATGGCCAAATAATCAACGTAATAGAGTAAGTCAAGAAACATGAGGGAAAGTCAGAGGGATGACTGATGTCAGGTGACAGATACAATTATAACCTTTTTAAAAACTTAATGAATGCAGTAGTCCTTCTTTTATCTGTGCTACCACCACCATGTGCTACCTTTTTCATTGTGTACCTGCACTTTATAATGCTGCTATTGGACACTTTATTATTATGACGCTCACTTTTCTAGTATGACTCATATTGCTGCTACCACAGTCCATTGATTCCACACAGGTCAATAGTTTACAGCCAATTATTGCACTAGTTTTTCCACTCAACACTATTCTGTTGTCTTGGTTAGTTGACATGTGCTGTCCTCTGCATTTAGTGTATTATTTGTTGTGTATTTGTGCTTTATGTAGTCCTGTGTATTGTGCCACTGTATTGTAACTGTGTCGTTGCACTATGGACCTAAGGAAATTATATTTAGTTCTAATGTATACAAGCTATATAGACGATTGACCTTAAAAATTTGACACTTTACTTGACATTTATATCATAATACATTTAGTGGATTTAGTGTTGTTCTCTTGAAGCGCATGACTGTTTAACTTTTCCAACATCTTCGAACAATTTTCTTTTAACATTATGCTGTCTGAAGTGATCGTCTTTTAATGATGAATGCTGTATGATGTAACAGCATTGACTAAATAATTCCTGGTGCCTACCATTTCCTGAATTAATTTTTTTAAGTCTGATATTGTTAGAAGATTAAGACTGCTGAGACACAAGAGTTTCTGAATATTTTTACCTTTTAAAGCCATTGTGGCTGTTTTTGCCATTTCCATTATTAAATGCTCCTTTTTCTCAGTAACTACCTTATTATTGAGAGTTACAGAAACAGAAAGCCTAAGTATCAGTCAATGTACTTAATATGGTTTGTCCTAGAAGAGTGACAAATAGCATGAAAGGAGGTTAGCGCTGTTGACAACAAGTTGTCTAACTGCATGCTGGCTCACATAATGTACGCCAATAATTTTATTTTGTTAATTATTTTAATTTTATCTATTTTATTTATTTATATATTTTAATTCCATTGCATTTCATCTGAGTGCTAATTTGCCATTTGAAATATTTAGCCCATTTACTGTGTATTTAACTGCATGGATATAAAAATACTTCATTATGTAATGCAAAAAAACAACACAACATTGTTGACATTTCTTTGACCGTTTTATGCTTTTATATTTATTTTATATACTATACTAAATAAGCATGTCAAATTGAAATGAGTAAACTGACTCGTTCTAGTTTTGAAATGTTAAGTAATTAGATGCATACACTGTGTTACAGATTTTGACAGTTTTTTTGTTTTTCCTAATATACTCCTAATGGCAAATTATAACCCATATAAAAAAATTTTCAAATCCTTCTCAAAACTGTTGCCACAACATTGTGTTGTACATCGTTGTACCTAACCACAAAATAGATGATGTCTTTGTATGCTGTAGAATTACCATATATCTACCATGTACTAGTATGACAACACCCTAGTAAATAAAGTGAGCTTCATGAACACATGGTTTGCCAAAACTGGTGTGGAAGAACTCAAGTGGGCTGCACAGTGTCCTGACCTCAACCTCACTGAACAGCTTTGAGATAAACCGTATTGCTGACTACACCCAGGACTAAGCACACATGAGTATTGTGGTCAGGTGTCCACAAACTATTGGTCAATAGTGTGTAAATATGTTCTATTCAGTTTAATGAAACCTTAATTTAAATGATACTTTCTGTCACTCTGCTGGCAAATATCAAACTTGACCTTGTATACTTTTCTGCATTTGCTCATTTGTAGAAATACATTCTCGAGAATACATTGTTATTTTTGCATGATTAGCTTGGATTTTTCTCTTGGGGAATGAATCCATAAGTTTTATATGATGTCTTCTTGACAGGTAATTCTCCAAAGTGTCTCCATATCAGAGTAACACTTGGACAATTTAAAGTTTCCAAGCATACTGAAGAGCGAGATGACAGGTCTGCATAAGCACCCAGACACCTGTGTCCAAAAGCCTGTACATGCCATCAAGTTCACATGGCAGATACAAGGGAATGAGAATAAGTTCATTAGGCTAACAAGTGTAGCTATAAACAATGTTTTTGAAAGTGTCTGTAAAGCTGAAGCAACAGAAAGAAACAATTATTTTATTCTCAATATTCAGATTATAACAGATATTTAGAGAGAGAGAGAGAGAGAGAGAGAGAGAGAGAGAGAGAGAGAGAGAGAGAGATTTAATGGTTATTTATTTATTTTGTTTAAATTTAGAGATTTATCTTTTTAGTTAGTTAGAAGTTTGTTCTGTTATCGTGTTATTGGCCATGAGATTGTGGGATTGTCTGTTTTTCCTGAATGGAATTGGGCTAGTCCACTGTGTGTTTGTGTGTCTGTGGGGATCAATGGGATTGGAACTAGAAAGGAATAGACATGACATCTACAAACAGACAAATGAAATCCTGGGTTATGTGCACGTGATGTTTGTTAAGGTCAAACTATAGGTGTCAATAAATGGGGGTATATTTTCGGAGATTAAAAGACCTTAATGCGAGGATAGCTAAAAACATGATTTATTAAATAAAACATAACATAAAACTGGAAACACTAGGAGAAAATACAAACTCTTGAAAGTATCCCCCCTCAAGAAAAAAAGTCCAGAAAGTCCGTAACCATGATCCCAGCAAGATCCAGAGGCAGGTTTGGGGAGCGATGCACAGAGAGAAGTAGGTTGGGGGAGTGAAGCAAAACTTCAACTACACAGTCGAGCAGAAGGGACGAGCAATGTCCACAGCCAAGAAGAAGGGCTGAGTGATGTCCACAGCCAAGCAGAAGGGCCGAGCGACGTCCATAGGTGAGCAGAAGGGCTGAGTGAAGTCTACAGCCAAGCAGAAGGGCCGAGCAACGTCCACAGCCCAAGGCAACATGGCTGAAATAAATAGGGAGACAATTAGACACATAAGGCACAGGTTTGCTGAGGCGGGAAGGAATTAGACAAGGGCGGGGCAGACACGTGAACACGAAAAGTAAACAAAAAACACATGGCACCAGCAAAAAGTCCAGACTAGATCCTGATAGGTTCACAGGTTTAAAACAAAACTGCTTGTGAAGTGAGACTCCATTCTTGTGAGCTAGTCATTTCTGAATCTTCTCATAGAGCTTGTTTTATACCCATGTAGTTTCTCAATGCACTGTAATTCGATTCTGTAGCGGCTCACCAGATCCTCTACTTGTTTGCATGAAATTAAAAAAAAATGTATTTTGCAGAGAAACAAACGGAACAGGTACATTCTTTTAAATGTTTTAAATTTCATTTCTTTCCTTATTAAAAGTAAATTGTTTTATAAAAATACAATCTTCTCAATTGTGTTACAAGTGACAATGTGTTTACAGGTAATTAAGAAATTCACTTATTGCTAAACAATACGAATGGTTTTGCCATGATTTCATTTATTATTTAGATATCATTTGTCTGTTTTTTTTTCATATGTATGTATGTTGTTGTTGTTGTATATATTTGTTTGTACTCTAATAGAATAATGTACTCTAATAGAATAATGTACTCTAATAGAATAATTTTTTTCTGTTTTCTTCAAAATAACAAAAAGCTGCATAGTTTTATATGGATCTGGTTTTATGAAGCCATTTATTAAGCAGTTGTAACAAAGACGCAGCAGCAATGGTGTAAGAATCTTTATGCTCAGCTTTATTACAAACCAAAATGAGAGGCAGAAAAGGTTAACAGAAAACAGGCAGAGTTCAAAACCAGAATAGCAATATGGTGGAGGTTCCTAGTAAATAGCCACTCCTTTTGGCTTTGGTGGTAGTCTGGGTGGGAACGGCGTCATCATTCGGCCTGAATCCGCTGGTTGCACAATGCCCTCTGTAGCCATAAGTGGGCACCTTCCCATACAGTCCTGCTGTGATGAAACTACTCAACCTCTGCAGAAAAGTTTGATGGTTCCCCAGACCATGGGAACAATGAGTCAGACCTGTGGACAAGTGGTTTAAGGAGTTTTGCCCATACCCCACCCATGTGAAGAATGTCATTCCATCTATGTTGTTCTCAGCTACAGTAAGAGTGCAATTGCTAAATGACCTCTTGATTAAGTCGCTCTGCCTGGCCATTAGATTGGGGATAGTATCCTTAGGTGAGGCACATTAGTAACATCAGTATTCATAAGTCTGCAGAAGATGATTGAATACATATTTCAACAAGGCTCTGGACGTTTTCATGGCTGCGGGTAACACATTTAATGGGATTAGCCTGAGCTGTGGACGTTGTAGATATAATTGGGTGATTCTAGTTTGCAGGGGTTGTGGCGCATATTGTTTAAGGGGGACACTCCGGCAGAGGGTCTACAGTATTTGTTGCGCCCTCTGAGTTTCCTTCATCAAGTCCCAGCAAATGGGGGTGATGGTAAGGGATGGAGATAAAATGGGCTTGGAGCTGGTCACAGGGATGATAGGATTTAGTCTTGTTTAGAGAGCATCGGCCTTACTGATTTTCAGCCAACAGCCTTGTAGAGGAATGGGGTAAAAAGTTAATAGAGCAGTCCCAAGGTCTGTGTGGAAGAAACTTGGTGGCTTTTTCCCTAATTGAACCCCTATTGAACAATTTCATTAGTTCATGGTACTCTGTGGGGATCATTATGGGTTCCTGGGTGTCAGGGCTTTTGATGGTGGTTGTGAGGTAGGTGTAGGTGTAAGCTTTTCCTTAAACAATGTTCCTGCCAATGGTAGGACCAGTGAAGGAGTTTCTTCAAGTGCTATGAAATATGCAGTTTGTGTAGGTGAAGCCAAGGGTAGCGAAAAATCACTGGGGTTAATGGGGATGAAACATGGAGATTTCTCAGTATGAAAAAGCTCCACTCGAAGCTCTAGGGGAACTGTCTGGTGAGTGAACATCCCCAATGAGCTAATTCTCTGTAGCAGTGATTTTAAGGGCAGCAGCACATGGTAGCATGGGAATTGAGCTTTAGGCCCAGTTGTTGATGTATGAGGTTTATGGCTGAGGTGGAGTCCTCGAGGGCTGATGCTAGGAGTCTCTGACCTGTGTGGATCAAGGTATCAGGTAAACATAGGCTGTATGGGCTGTGGTAGAGTCTTAACTCGGGCAAGTACAGTAGCACAGCGGTGCCCTGGTTGCCCACAATAGAGTCATAGTTGCAGGGTTTCCCCAGCTGAACAGATTGCAAGGTATTCTTGGGGTAAGTTGAGAGTATTCACCGTGGGCAGGAACAAGCTGTGGTAGATGGTTGATTAGGTCTTAGATCTTAGATTGTCCAGATGAACTGCCAGAGAAACAGAAAGAGAAAACTAGGTCATAACAGAGAAAGCAAATGAGCACAACGAAGCAATCGGCTCGATAATGCAGGATAACTAACAACACTTCGCAAAAAAGTGCAAACGGCATGTGTGTTTCCACAAGAAAGGAAGTGAACCGAATGACCCTGAAGCATTAGTATCGCAGAGGGCTCCCTCTAGTGGCCAGGAGGGGAAGGGGCACCCAAAGATGTTACAGCGGTGTACCATTCAAAGTATCATCTTCCAAGTGTGTGCTGAGTTTAAACAGGACCAATTGCAAATATATAAAGCTATTTTTTATAAAAGCATCTTATTGTTAAATCTGTTGGTTTTAAATATTATAAGATCAGTGTATTCTCAGGGTGCAATATCCAGTTGATCGTTCCTTTTAATATCCATTCTTCCTTTCCAGATTAACAGATTGCCTTCTAAAGGGAAATACAGTGTCAGACTGCATGCTCCTTAAACACTGAGGATTCATAATAATCGCATATCAGCATGGGTAATTATACACATTTTTTTCATTAAGTTATTCAATTAATATTGAATATTATTTACTAGTGATATTTCATCTTCAGATTCAAAAAAAAAGAAATTTTCCAGGTTTCACTTCTGTTTTAATATTAACTGTGTGTTTTATTTCTAGGTCAGAATAAAAAGGAACAAGAATTTTGCCCCTTAAACTATATGGACAGAAACAGCTGACATAAACAGGAAGTAAATTTGGAAAATCCAAGACAGAATCGTTTGCATAGCTCCTGGATGTAGGTCATCATGAGTGTTATCATAAGAGCAGCTGGAAATTGAAAATGCACCATCTATCACCTCCCAGCTTAGGAATGATCCGTTTTCCCACCTTCATTTTTTTTGGATCTTTTTTCTTCCTTCTTCCAAATGACCTTCCTGAATACAAATAACACATTTCTTCTGCTTTGCATTTTTATTCTGATATTATCTATTCAGAAATCAAAGTTTATTGCAAATTAAACCACACCTAAAAATCTAAATATGAAAATAATATTTGATTATCTTTGATAAGCGTCTTTAATCCTGTTTGACAAACCACATTTATTTCTTACTTTGTCCATAAAATATACAATATCCTGAGAGAACTATCTGTAGCACAGCAGCTTTTTTAATCCGTAGAGGTATCGATTACTCCCTGCATGTTCCATTTTCTCTCAGCTTACCCTTTTTAGGATCTCTGGCCTCATTTAAAGCCCCTATCAGACATTAGATAGTAAATGTTCTCCTAAATATCTCACCTACGTTTGATGAACAGATGCAGTGCAAAATGTGAATGACTGCAATTTTCCATTTTTCAAAAGATTTAAAATACAGGCATCCGTGCTCTTTTAGCCAAAAGAAACAGCTTAATATTAATCATAACATCATAAATTAATTCCACATTTCATGATACATCCTCATTGCTTTTGTATATTTAGACAGTATCCGTTCCTTATTTTTTTTCCCGCTTGTTATTACTCAGTCTGGTTATTTTTGTATGTTTTAGCTGCTAGATTATTTGAGATTTCTCTTTTCCTGTAAATGTAAATTTAGAGAATAGTATTGGAATCTGTTAAAGGTGGAGCTACACAAAAGATTCAATTCAGCTGAAAGTAAATAAAAGAGGACAGCAAATAAAGTTAATTGTTTGATTTGGTAGGGGTTCTTTTTTGTGTCTCTGAGCAGTATGGACTATACTGTACCTGTCAGCTGAAATCAGTAACATCAGTGAGTAACTGTTATAATACAAATGATTTATTTGCTATTTCCCTTTAAGGATAAAACACACAGCACTGAAATACTGACCATGTTTCCATACAAGATTTTATAGTGATTTCATGTTGTGTTGTGTTTTTTTGAACATCCCTCTATCCTGCAAAAGAAGGTGAAGAAATCACAGAGGGTTTGTATGGGCATGATATTTTTGGTTTTGTTTTGATCATAAGCTGTAACTTTCCTTTGTTTGTCATATGAAACTTGTTTCTTCTTCATGCTTCTCTCTGTCTCCTTTTCCACTGTGCTATTAATTGTCTTTTTTATGGCTCTTTTGTAATGTTTGGTCCTGTCTAAACCGAGCCTTATGTGTTTGTACCTTCAGATTTCTATTGATTTGTCCACTCACATGCCAACTCATGCGCTGACACCCAGACCCATATTCCCAAGTCTGCTTTTAAATCCAGTGCAGTTGCTATTAGAATTTAGAATTTAGATTGGAGATAAACAGATTGCATTAAACCTGGATAAAATTATTTGTTAATTAGTTTTTTAATGCCGCTCCTTAGGTCATGTTGATGTTTTTTTTTTTTTTTGGCTAGCATCATAAATGAAATATCGTGTTCAATAGTTTCAGAAGTAAAGGAATCTGTTTTGTATATCACGGTGAACCATCACAAAAACATATTTTGATTTTCCAGGGTTTTTTTTTTTAATCAATTTTTGAACTGGCTTCTCATATGCATCTTTTCTGATGTACACTTCATGCACACATTTCTATGTTTATATGCTCATGTATGTTTCCTGATAAGACTCACGTGCACATACACAAACATTGTGAGTAATGGGAGCTGCACGTGTCAAGCGTCGTTTCAGTGCGGTGGACACTCCTCTTAATGAGGAAGAAGTAATGAAGCTGGCTCAGAATGATGATGTTACTGGGGTCTGTACAAGAGCTCTATCTTCTCCAGCTTGCAATGGCAAGCTGCTTAACCAAAACAATGGAGGATCAGGGAGGCTCTTTGAGAGAAAGGAGGAAGATGATGATGATTGTGATAACAATGATAGAGGAAGGTGGAGAGGAAGAGAAGGAGGCTGTGGTTTCATGCTTGAGAGTGTAGCTAGGAGAGAAGGGGGATGGGAGCGAGTTGAAAGGACTTTCTCTGTCTCACCGTCCTTGTCGACTCCTCTTACTGCCCAACCTCACTTCCTGCCTCACAGCCGATTTGTGGGCAAAGATGGTCGCTGTAATGTCACTTTCATCAACATGAACCAGAGAAACCAGAGGTACCTTTCAGATCTCTTCACCACCTGCGTGGATATTCGCTGGCGCTGGATGCTGGTAGTCTTCACCCTGTCCTTCTTGCTCTCCTGGCTTCTTTTTGGATTGGTCTTCTGGCTCATTGCAGCTGCTCACGGAGACTTAAGTCCCCCACCATCATCCTCAATCTCCCCCTCCTCATCCTCCTCAGCTACCTCATTCTCTTCTTCTGTAGCTTTAAGAGAGCAACCAGTGGATGAGCCTGAGGAGCCACTGGAGTCTAACCACTGTTTTCAGGAGGTGAAAACCTTCATGGCAGCCTTCCTCTTTTCTTTGGAAACACAGACATCTATAGGGTATGGCTTTCGAAGTGTAACTGAGGCCTGCCCCCTGGCGGTGCTTGCTGTCGTTTTGCAGTGCATTGTGGGCTGCATCATCGACGCTTTCATCATCGGGGCGGTCATGGCTAAGATTGCCAAGCCCAAGAAGCGCAATGAAACCCTGGTGTTTTCAGATGTGGCCGTAGTAGCTATGAGGGATGGGAAGCTCTGCATGATGTGGCGAGTGGCAAACCTGCGCAAAAGCCACCTGGTAGAGGCCCACGTCCGAGCACAGCTGCTGAAGGTGAGACAGAGTGATGTGTGGAATGTGATAGCGAATAAAAACGAGATTTTTGATTTAATATATATATTATATATATATATATTATATATATATATATATATATATATATATATATATATATATATATATATATATATATATATATATATATGAAAATTGTTTTAATGACGTAGAGATAAAGTCAGGGAGAGGTGGACATCTGGACACTTGTTTGGTTTTGTAAATTAGAGCTTGTTTTTCTAACATGGATTTATATTACATTAGTGAGGGATTAACTTAAACTGTTTCTTATTTGCGTGTGTGTGTGTGTGTGTGTGTGTGTGTGTGTGTCTAGTCCAATTAGATATGGTTATGTCAGTATGTTTGCATTTACTGTGACTGAAACCTTATGAAACTGTGTGAGTATGTATGCAGTCAACTTAACTTTTTGGCAGCTTTCATGACCAGAAATGGGTAAAAAAAAATTAGTATGTAAACTATTAAATTAAATTAATTAAATTAATTAAATTAGTAAAAAACTATGAAATATGTAATTGAAATAAGCTTTGCATACAGAATGTAGCATAAACATGAAACTGCAAAGTCTTTTTTAAACTAAAGGATAAAAGGTGTAGAAGAAAATATAGTGGTTCCAAATGATCAGTAACATAAAACTGATGTTTTGAAATAAAATATAATAATATACTCCGCTTGTCTAAGTAGTACATTGTCTGTAATGTTTTTTAACACATTATTCTTTGCACATTCTTCTAAAGGATGCCAATAATGGCTATGTATTGTGGGGAAATATATCTGTATTGCTATTGTATTTTGTGTCTCTGAATCATATCAGATGATAGATCACGTGCATAGAGAAATGCTGATGTGTTCATTCTAATGTTACTGCACGAAATATTGTTTGAACATTCAGTATTCACATACAGTATTAACACTGGTCGGTCGGTGCTGTTTCTGTTACTGTTTACTATTTATTGTCTTTTGTGTACTGCATTTTTTGTACTTTTTGTATTGTCTTGTAACTTTGTGTCTGCACTGTCTCTTGTCCTGCACTGTCTTTTGTCCTGCACTGTCTTTTGTCCTGCACTGTCTTGTCTGTCTTGTTTGTCTTGTCCTGCACTGTTTGCACCAGGTTGCACAGTTGCACTTTATGTGGCTAAGACTACTTACAAGTCTTTAGCCCTGTCTTTGTTTTATGTAGCACCCTGATCCTGGAGAAACGTTGTCTCATTTCACTATGTACTGCAACAGCTATATATGGTTGAAATGACAATAAAAGCTTCTTGACTTCTTGACTTGACTTGACTTGACTTGATTGCCTTCCTTTTCCTGTAGCCAAGGGTGACCACAGAAGGAGAGTTTCTACCTTTGGACCACAAGGACATTAACGTGGGCTTTGACACAGGAACTGACCGGATCTTTCTGGTGTCTCCGGTAACCATTGTGCACGAGATCAATGAGGAGAGCCCTTTCTACGAGATGGACCGGCAGATGCTGGAGACAGATGACAATGTGGAGGTGGTGGTCATACTAGAGGGCATGGTCGAAGCCACTGCCATGACCACACAGTGCCGCTCTTCATACATTGCACCTGAGATTCTCTGGGGTCACCACTTTGAGCCTGTGCTATTTGCAAAGAAATCTGGCTACCAGGTAAGACAAACGATGCGTTTTGATGACATAATAAGAAATGAGAGATACAATTAAGGACACAGGTTGCTGATTGTTCTTAAGAAAAATGTCTTTCCTGTAAATGAAATGGTTATCAATATACCATATTATATACTATAACAATTGTTCCATTATGTTCGCAAGGTGGATCAATTAGAAAAAAAAAGGTGCATTTTGGCAGTGCTGCAGATCATTGTTGACCATTCAATCTTCTCTAGGTGGACTACTCATACTTCAACAGGACGTATGAGGTTCCTGACACGCCATCCTGCAGTGCTAAAGACCTAGCTGAGAAAAAGTACATCTTGGGCTCCCGTTCCTCTTTCTTCTACGAGAATGAAGTGGCTCTGCAGCTCTCCTCCTCTGCCCTTCCCTCCCCCAACAGCATCTCTCCATCCCCCTCTTCCTGTCTTTCACCCATTCTTCTTACTCCTAGAGGAGGCACATGTAGTGAGCACCCACAAACACACACTCACCCTCAGCATGGGGGGTCAAAGGGCAATAGGGGAAAAAGTAGAGAATTAGGGTCACAAAGAGTGTGAATAAATGATACAGAGAGAGCTGAAGGCAGTAGTAGAGTTGCATGAACATAGGGAGGAAGCTGGTACAATGGACAAAAAGTCTGACAGGAGACAAAAAGGAGAAGGGAACTGATTAATGATAGAGGGTCATGATTAGAAAAAGCAGAGTGGAGGAAGGGAGGTAGTGGAGGTATAGTGCCCTTTTCTTGGCTGTCACAGCAAGCAAAAAAAAAAAATACCAAAAGCTTAAGCATTGATATCAACTCTTTGCTGAAGCCTAATAAAAAAAACATAATGAGAGTGTGAGAGTGAGGGATGGATTTAACTAGCACATTTCTCACTTCCAGATAATATATCTAATAGACAAAGGGTTTGTTCAGAGGTATTCAGGTGTCCAAGGATTTTGAACAAATGAGGGTATTTAATACATTAATGACAATTAGGTCAAACAGAAAACTTGAGACAGAGAGAATGGACAAAATTAAAACAGTTTGGGGGAGAAGGAGAGAGAGGCGTATGGGGAGGGATTCAGAGGGCTATTTACGGATGAGGAGGGTTGCAACACTGGCCCACTTGGCTGATTGGAAGTGGCAATCTTTTAAAGTCAGTATCACCGATCGCTGAGTTCCTGCAGTGGTACAAATACACAACAGTGATCCCTTATGGCTGTAAGAAGTAAATGCATAGAATGAAAAGCTACTTTTTAGATTACAGGACAAGTCAAGTTGTATTTCCAGCATGATGGTGTGACACAGGATGCACAAGTCTGTGGAAAAGCAAAAGTCTCTAAAAACAACACAATACGGTGCACAAGACAGTGTCACTGTGTCGGTGTATCAGGACAGGACACACCAACTACACGGAACAACAGGAGCGTTAACAAAATGAATTGTGCAAAAGACACAAGTTCAGAAATTTCCATAAGTGTGTGCAGAAGAGGTTTTTTTTACACAGCTCCTCATGTACCTGCTGTTTAACTTATTTACACATTTACTGAGTCCTTCACTTTAACAACTAGATTTATTAACACCAAAGGCAAAACAGCCCCACAGATGGTATGTGCAGTGCCTTGCAAAAGTATTCATACCCACTGAACTTTTTCACATTTTGACACGTTACAACCACAAAGAAAAATGCATTTTATTAAGGTTGTATGTGATAGACCAACACAAAGTGGCACATAATTGTGAAGTGGAAGGAAAATGATAAATGGTGTCCAATTTTTTTTTTACAAATAAATAAATGAAAAGTGTGGCGTGTATTTGTATTCTGCCCCACTGAGTCAATACTTTGTAGAACCACCTTTCTCTGCAATTACAGCTGCAAGTCTTTTGGGGTATGTCTCTACCAGCTTTGCACATCTAGAGAGTGAAATTTTTGCCCATTTTTCTTGGCAAAATAGCTCAAGCTCAGTCAGATTGGGTTGGCGAGCGTCTGTGAACAATGATTTTCAAGTCTCGTCACAGATTCTCAATTGGATTTAGGTCTGGACTTTGACTGGGCCATTCTAACACATGAATATGCTTTAATCTAAACCACTCCATTGTAGCTCTGGCTGTATGTTTAGGGTCATTGTCTTGCTGGAAGGTGAACCTCCGCACCAGTCTCAAGTCTTTTGCAGACTCTAACAGGTTTTCATCCAAGATTGCCCTGTATTTGGCTCCATCCATCTTCCCATCAACTCTGACCAGCTTCCCTGTCCCTGCAGAAGAAAAGCATCAGTACAACATGATGCTGCCACCACCATGTTTCACGGTGGGGATGGTGTGTTCAGGGTGATGTGCAGTGTTAGGTTTACGCCACACATAACGTTTTGAATTTTGGCCAAAAAAGTTCCATTTTAGTCTCATCTGACCTTTTTCCACATGCTTGCTGTGCCCCCCACATGGCTTGTCACAAACTGCAAATGGGATTTCTTATGTCTTTCTTTCAACAGTGGCTTTCTTCTTGCCACTCTTCCATAAAGACCAGATTTGTGGAGTGCACGACTAATAGTTGTCCTGTGGACAGAATCTCCCACCTGAGCTGTGTATCTCTGCAGCTCCTCCAGAGTTACCATGGGCCTCTTGGCTGCTTCTCTGATTAATGCTCTCCTTGCACTGTCAGTTTACAGTAGGTGGACAGCCATGTCTTGGTAGGCTTGCAGTTGTGCCATACTCTTTCCATTTCCCGATGATGAATTGTACAGTGCTCCGTGAGATGTTCAAGGCTTGGTATATTAATTTATAACCTAAACAACTTTATCCCTGACCTGTCTGGTGTGTTCTTTGGTCTTCATGGTGCTGTTTGTTCACTAATGTTCTCTAACACACTTCTGAGGGCTTCACAGAACAGCTGTATTTATACTGAGATTATACTGAGATTAAATGACACACAGGTGCACTCTATTTACTAATTAGGTGACTTCTGAAGGCAGCTGGTTTCACTGGATTTTAGTTAGGGGTTTCAGATATTTCATTCATTCATGCATTTTCTACCGCTTATCCGAACTACCTCGGGTCACGGGGAGCCTGTGCCTATCTCAGGCGTCATCGGGCATCAAGGCAGGATACACCCTGGACGGCGTGCCAACCCATCGCAGGGCACACACACACACTCTCATTCACTCACGCAATCACACACTATGGGTAATTTTTCAGAGATGCCAATCAACCTACCATGCATGTCTTTGGACTGGGGGAGGAAACCAGAGTACCCGGAGGAAACCCCCGAGGCAGAGCATGCAAACTCCACACACACAAGGCGGAGGCGGGAATCGAACCCCCAACCCTGGAGGTGTGAGTCGAACATGCTATCCACTAAGCCACCGTGCCCCCCCTTTCAGATATTTATTTGTAAAAAAAAGAATTGGACACCATTTATAACTTTCATTCCACTTCACAATTATGTGCCACTTTCTTTCGGTCTATTTCATAAAATCCCAATAAAATACATTTTTCTTTGTGGTTGTAACATGTGGAAAAGTTCAGTGGGTATGAATACTTTTGCAAGGCACTGTATGTAGGAATGGTGGAACTCGTGCTCTGTGTTTTGTTCAATTTGATAATACAACATTTAGTGTATTTGAAAAAAATTAACTAATCAGAATACAAATAACAGATGTGAAACTACAGTTAAATTAGGTTAATATAGCAATACTATGTACCGTGACAACACTTGAAATCAGCAACACTTGATCTTTATTTAGGATATTCAAGACATCTAAATATTCAGTGTTTAAGTAAACACATACAGTACAACAACTTTTGCACATTCGGCCGGAAGTGTTGTTACTTTTTCCACTTCAGGGACAGACAGATGAGTCTGAGAGCTTAAAAATCATAAGCACTCAATAGGAGAGATTGTCTATGAGAATGACCATCTATTGCTGTTTAATTGTGTTTTAGTATTGCCTTCTCCAAAGCAACAGAAACTGGTTGCTATAGCCACAGTTTTATTTACACTTTGATAATGTTTGTAGCTCATGTTGCTATGAAGTTTCTTTCTCTGTAACTGACCTTCTTTTACTTTTTATTGTACTTTTTTTAAACAAACAAATTTTTCACCCAAATGCTCAGAATGATGTTGAACTGGTCAGGCAGGTAACGGAGTGGTTTAAGAGGACTCACTAGTTACCTAATTGAACCTTTTCTATATATTTTGGGGTGAGGTTTTTGCAGTTTTTTCACATTATTCAATAAATTCAATTTTATCAAATGCAATGTACAATAAGGCTGTGACAAACACTTTATTTAGTAGACATTGTGTCTCAATGTAACACAGATTTGTTCCTGTATTGCCCTGTTTTGTCAAATGCTTACATTTGCACCGTATAGCAAATCTAACTGTATTTTAGAATGAATGTGATGCAGGATTGGATGAAATTTCTAGATAAATAGTAGTAGTTGTTATAGTATTTGTGTATTTGCTGTTTATTGTGTGAGCATGGCTGTGTGTCTGTGTGTGTGTGTGTGTGTGTGTGTGTGTGTGTGTGTGTGTGTGTGTGTGTGTGTGTGTGTGTGTGTGAGTGTGTGTTTGTGTGTGCGTGTCTGTGTGTTTGTGTGTGTTTGTGTGTGAGTGAGTAAGTGAGTGAGAGAGAGAGAGAGAGAGAGAGAGAGAGAGAGAGAGAGAGAGAGAGAGAGAGAGTCTAATATTTCACATCTTCTCATAAATGGTCACTCTGTTTTTTATTCCCCACTACATGGCTCTTACTCTTAATGCATTATTCCTAATGTACTACTGACATGTGTCATATAGACTTTGTAGCAAACAATTCTACAGAAGCTCTACAATACAAATAAAACATTAGTTATTAACATTAACATTATTGCCATTCATTGTACATGTCTTTTATTACTTTTAACTTAAGATTAAAACAGCATTATACTTAAAATTTCAGGAGAGCTTTAGAAGACCGACTGAGTAACATATGTAAGATTTACAATTTGTTCAAAAATGTTAAAAATAAATAAATAATAATTTTTAAAAAATGATTATTATAATGTTACTACCACCACTACTAAGAAGATGTTTTGTTATATTGATTATAGTCAATATTATTATTGTTGTTGTTCTTTTTCTTCTTCTTCTTCTTATTATTATTATTATTATTATTAATTATAATATTATATTATTATAATTAATAAAAATATAAAAAATAAAAAAATAATAATAATAATAATAATAATAATAATTATTAACATTATTATCATTTCCCTATATTATGCATATCACACACACACACACACACACACACACACACACACACACACACACACACACACACACACACACACACTGCCGTTACCATCCAAGTCGCCTCTCGCGCACAGACACCTGTTCCTTAGCTCACATTGGCCTCCTTAACCACGATCCCGCCCACGAGCTCTAGCTCATTTTACTCTAATTGGCTGATTCGTCTGTCCATCTCCCAGCAATCTCTCGTTATTGGGTGACGGCTCCCCGCTGTCTCGCATACTATTTAGTACGGGAGTATGCGGTAGGATTTTTAAAGTGTACCAGTGCAAAGGCGTGGCTGGACTGGTCCTATTCAATGGGCGGGTCTTATGAGCCATCCTGAAGTGTAATTGGTTATAATTTTGACTAAGGCGGGATTTTCTTCGCCGGCTCTGTATATGATTGGACGGTGAGAGGATGTGCTTCGGGCTGCTTTGAAGTCTCCGGCTTGCCCTTACTTCTGTCTCCTTTTTATTCTCAGTGTGAACGAGTGAGCGACTTTCCACCTGAGAGCGCTGTAATGGGAAAAGCCGCATTCGCAGTATTACTTCATACAAGCTGAAGAGAAAGAAAAACAAAGATAAAACGCCTTTACTCGCCCTTTGGCTTCATATTCGTCGGTCGGACTCGGAGGTGAGCCGTGCGCTTTATCCTTATTGTGGCTGTGCGGTCTGATCTCAGCGCTTTAGCCCCGTTGCTAACGCAGCGAGGTTTGTCCAAATGCGGCAGTCTGTAAAGCCGCACAGAAGGAGAGCCGTTAGTGCGGATGCGCGCTCGCGCGCCTCGTTATACAATAAACTCCGTCCTGTATTTCTGTTATATACTTAATGCATTAAAGGCACGATGTGAATGTGGGCGTTTAAACTGGCCTGTGACTGTATGAGCCGTTATTAATAAACCTTGTTAATCATCACTAGTACATGCATTATATTTGTGTAATTCTAGAATATAGGAGTAATGTAATGTGTGTGTGAGAGTGTGTGTGTGTGTGTGTGTGCAGTTTTTCATCGTGCACAGGCTAGCGCGTGAGGTGTGGTTCCTCTGTGGACATGCACGCTATTGTGGGGTTTCATGTTAAAAAAGAGAGTAAATAGTGAATAAATAGTGAATGTGACCGGTTAATGAGCGGTAACGTGCCGTTATAGGCTGTTATTACACTGCGTTATTGCTGCCGCGGCACCGGCTTCAGCTTCCAGGAGTCACCCCACCATCTCAACTACATCTTTCCATCCATTCTTTCTTTCTTTCTTTCAGGTCCTGTACTGACCTCTGCTTAAACTTAAACGCGTGCGCGCGCGTGCGTGTGTGTGGTCTGCGTTGGTGGGCTTAGCCAGTGTTGCCAAGGAGACGAACCAGGGCGCGTGGCCTGAGATAAACTGTCATTCGTCATCTTATTAAAAAAAAAGCCTGTTAGAGGGCTGATCGACAGTATTCATTCCGCTATGTATACATGTATGAAGGTAATAAAAAACGACTAATTGAAAACAGACACAGACACATCAGCAGTTATTAGTAAAGTCAGTGTGTTCATTGTGAAGTCCTCTGAAGTGGTGTTTTAATGAGCACGTGACAGGATGGAGTGGTCGCGCGTGCGCGCCTGTGTCTGAAAATATTTGGAGGTTTTTGTTTCAACATTCAGCAATAATGAGGTGCTCAGGTGACAGTAACATTCCACGCTATTACAGCAATTATCCCAGTACACGTCCAGGAAAAAAGGTACTAAACTGTTCAATTACATGCATACACCACCGTGGTGGCTTCTTCATATAGGCTATATGGATAACATTTTGTGGGCATCTGACCATCACACCCATATGTGGGGTTTTCCCCCAAACTGTTGCCACGAATTTGGAAACACAATTATATTGAATGTCTTTGTATGGTGTAGCAGATTCCCTTCATTGGGACTGAACATGTTCCTGCGTGGCAATGCCCTGTAAGATTGAGATCTTTGATGACATGGTTTGACAGGGTTGGTGTGGAAGAACTTAATTTTCCATAAAGTCATGACCTCAACCCAAGAAACCCAAGATCATTGCCAAGAAACGTATGGTGCAACCCCAGGCCTTCTTACCCCAACATCACTGTCTGATCTCACTAATGCGCTTGTTGCAGAATGGACAAATCCCCACAGCAGTGCTCTAAAAACTAAATGAAAGCCTTCCCAAAAAAGTGCAGGTTAGTATAACTGGAAAAGGGGACTACGTGTGGAAAGGTATGTTCAAAAAGCACATGTTTCTATCCACACTATATGTCCACATGCTTCCACACACATGTGGGCGTATACAGTATATCAGCAATTCGACATATTTTAATCATTGTACACGCCTCCTTTACAAGTCTGTACATTTAAAATTCCATTCAAATGCTAATCACTTATTTAACAATGAATGAAAATGAGTAATGATTTAAAATAGGATTACATATTACATACCTCTTTAACATCCTATTTGACAGCTGATTTTCAATTGATTTGTTTGCCTTTCTAGATGTGTAATGGTGGAGCAGCTTGCTCAGTGCCCACTTTAGCTCCATAGAGTTATTATTGGACCTAGTGGTCAGAAATGAGAATTGCAACAAGTGCTTATAGAGGCCCATTGAGACAGGAATCACAATGCTGCACACATTGAGGATGAACAACAAACAGGACAGTTACTATCAAGGTTGGAGTTTTTCATGCCAAACTGGGCTAGCTTAAAAATATTACACAGCCAACAAAATCTTGTCAAACAACAGTAAGCTTTAAACAGATCAAAACAGCTGTATGCTGGCTGACTATATGTTGTACAATCCCAACCAATTATGGGGTTCCTCCAAAAATTCACCATATAGTATATCCTTTATCATACGTCAAGAGTGACAGCTTCTCAGCTTAATTTTGTCAGAGGTTGTTGTTATTAATGTTATATATCTTTTATACTTTTATGTATGTATGTATCTTTTACATATTATCTATGTTTGTTTTGTGTGTTATAGGTATCAAAGAAAAAGATGTATTTAAATTTAGCACCCATTTTTTTATAATAATAATAAAATAATAATGGACTACCCCAGGCCTCAAATTCAATGATATATTATAATGACATAAGCTGTTTTTCAAGCCATCTATGGTCTATCTCTGTAGTAGTTACATATTTGCAGTATCAAATCAATGTGTTAAGCTACCGTTATAATTAGTTATAGCACATGAAGTTACATTGTGCACATGTAATATGTAAAGTGTCCAGGTTTTGATGATATTGTGGATACATTGTTATTTAAACTAAAGATCACATTTCATTTGTTTAATGGATTACAATAGCGCCTCGGGCCTCCGTGTATAATCAATACAGAGAAATAATGCACCCCAACATTTATATATAGCACAATGTATCACATATCTACAGCACCACAAGTTGCTGTAGATCGACAGCAGGTTAGGGAGCTCGGAGTGGATGATATGTTCAGCTGATTACACCACCTCTCACCAACCAGGCTTTGATGCTTCCCATCAGGATGATTAGAGCATCTTAGAAGGCAGTTAAATGTCTAAAATGGTAAAAAAATTATTGCTGAGGCTTTCTCACCAGGGTATTGATGTGATTGGACCATGGAAAGTCCTGTGTGATGTGAACACCCAGTTATCCAAAACTGTTCACTCTCTCTACTAAGGTCCTGTAGATCTTTAACACAAAACAGAAAAGAAAATACCAGAAGTTTAAGTCCACCGTTAACTCCTTTGCCTTGCTGACATTCAGGAGGAGGTTATCCTCCTGGCACATCCAACTATTGGGCGATAGTCATTCAAGCAGATGGACTGGGGTTTATTTGGGAAAGGGACAATAGTGGACTGTCTGAAGCATGCTAATTCAAATGGACATTGTCACAAAGCAGCTATACAGAAATATATACATTTGGCATATACACTTACTGGGACAGAGGTGGAAATGAGTAAACAAAAATAAATCTTATTCTACTGCACCCATTTAACAATTACAGATCTATTTTTTGCAGCTAATGTGAATAAGGGTATAATAAGTAGAGCATTTAAGTTAATTATTGACTGATTCAATATAGATTTCTTATGTTAGAAAAGTTAGTAAAACGTGATTCAGGACGGTACATCAGATTTTAGAACACATTATACTAAAATTTAGGATAAACCTCTTTCTGCTGGCAGGTAAGATGTAGTTTGTAGGTAGGTGACCTGCATGTATACTGTAGACATTTGTACTGATGTTCATACTGTACAGTATATGGATTATGATTTGATATGAAGAATGTATGCATGAATTGAAGTGCACTGTGATGGCCTACTTTGCAGTATGAGGCCCTGTCTAAAGATTCCTCTGCTATTCCTTACTGCCTCATCTGCCTTGTCATTTTACATTACCATCAGTCATACTTCCTCGAGTGTTTCCTTCTCACACACACACACACAGTAACACATTAATACTGACATTTTCTTCTCTTCTATTTCTCTCTTTCTTCCCTCTTACATCCATCTGTCAGTCAATCTCTTGTTAATATGTAACTGTCCTGTTTGTCCGGCTTAACATTGTTGTCTCGTGCCTCTGGTGTTGTAGTTCTGATTCCTGCCTTCTTCCTGTGGGCATGACGTTTGCATGTTCTCCCTCCAACCTCCCACTGTTTACAGTGTGTCTAGCTAGATTAATTTGATATCCTTTTGTAGACAGAGAAGGACCTGGAAGTTAAAATGTATATCCCAGCTTGACAGGGCTTTTACCAGTTGTAGGCAGAGAATTGAGCATTAGCTAACCTTACAGAAGTTAATTAGCTTGCTAAGGAGTAGGATGCTAAATGACAGGCAATGCCAATGATCTCCTCCTGTTAACACATACAGTAGTAGAAAAATATACCATGAAGCTGAAGTTCAGGGTACAATGATATACATACCATTACGATCCAAAGAGACTGAACAAAAGACAAAAAGACTGAATAAGTGATTGTTCCTTGTCCATTTTAGTGCAGACCACCAGCTGTGAAGGACAACTAGTGTTAAAGCTTACCTTTCCTTCATGAGGTGACACTAGTGACTTTACTGTAACAAGTACTCTCATTGTAATAACATTTTTAACATTCCATTATATTTGTATTTCCTAGCTAGAGATGCTAGTCATTCACACTTAACATTTATGTCAGAAGAAGAAGAAGCAGTTGAGAATTGACCTCAGGATTCTCCTTGTATCTTCAAACTGTTGTGGCAGTAAGAACCTAATTTCTTACATCCAGCAAACATTTTTTTAGTTAATTCCTGTTTACTTCTGGACCTGTTAGCTGCATCAGCTAGCCATTTTCAGTTGTGTTCAAAATTATTCAACCCCCACTGAAATTGATTGTTTTGGTCGGTTTGACATTGATTATGATCATTCAGTCATCCTGCTTACAATTAAATCAAAGAGGCACATGTAGGTCAGACAAATATAACATAACATTTATAATGAAATAACCACAAATGTCTTTTCTGAGCTCACATCATTATCAGTTTTATTCAACCCCCAAGTGACATTCAATCTTAGTACTTAGTACAACATCCTTTTACAGTTATAACAGCTTTTAAACGTGAAGCATAGCTTGACACAAGTGTCTTGCAGCGATCTACGGGTATTTTCGCCCATTCATCATGGGCAAAAGCCTCCAGTTCAGTCACATTCTTAGGCTTGCGCACTGCAACTGCTTTCTTTAAGTCCCACCAGAGGTTCTCAATCGGATTTAAGTCTGGTGACTGCGATGGCCACTTCAAAATGTTCCAGCCTTTAATCTGCAACCATGCTCTAGTGGACTTGGAGGTATGCTTGGGATCATTGTCCTGTTGAAAGGTCCAACGTCTTCCAAGCCTCAGGTTTGTGACGGACTGCATCACATTGTCATCCAATATCTTCTGGTACTGAAGAGAATTCATGGTACCTTGCACACGCTGAAGCTTCCCAGTACCTGCAGAAGCAAAACAGCCCCAAAGCATGATTGACCCCCCGCCATGCTTCACAGTAGGCAAGGTGTTCTTTTCTTGTTCTTCCTCCTCCAAACATAGTGTTGATCCATGGGCCCAAACAGTTCTAATTTTGTTTCATCAGTCCACAGAACACTATCCCAAAACTTCTGTGGTTTGTCCACATGACTTTTGGCATACTGCAGTCGACTCTTCTTATTCTTTGGGGACAGCAAGGGGGTGCGCCTGGGAGTTCTGGCATGGAGGCCTTCATTACGCAGGGTGCGCCGTATTGTCTGAGCAGAAACTTCAGTACCCACATCTGACAATTCTTTTCTAAGTTCCTCAGCAGTCACACGGGGACTTTTCTCCACTCTACGCTTCAGGTAGCGCACAGCAGTCGAAGTCAGCATCTTCTTTCTGCCACGACCAGGTAGCGTTTCAACAGTGCCCTTTGCCTTGAATTTGCGAATGATGCTTCCTATGGTGTCTCTTGGTATGTTTAACATCTTTGCAATCTTCTTATAGCCATTGCCCTTCCTGTGAAGAGTAATCACCTGTTCTCTTGTCTTCCTGGACCATTCTCTTGACCTCACCATGTTTGTAACCACACCAGTAAATGTCTAGAAGGAGCTGAGTATCACAGTCATTTTAAAGCTGCCTAATTGGTGCTTATTAGGCTTTATTGCTGCTCCCTGATATCCACAGGTGTTTTCAATACCTGATTGAAAACACTTCATTGAACCTCTGTTCTTCAGAGTGGTAGTCTTTAAGGGGTTGAATAATTATGTCAATGAAGAATTCACAAAAGAAACATTTACTACTGTATTACAAAACTAATTGATGTCATTTTAGTTGCATATGGTTCTTTAAGAAGTCCTTGTAGGATTTCATTCTGAATACAATTACAAATGTACACTAAATTCCCTAAAACCATTTACAGCATTGGGGGTTGAATAATTTTGAACACAACTGTACATACAATTACATTTTTAGGGTGATTTATATTATTATTTAGAGATAACTAGCTCAGCTGACATGTTGGTGAATTGCTCCTTACCATGGGGTCTCATAGCTAGCTTTGTTAGCTTGGGCTAAGTAGCTGTTTATCTTGAAAATTCAAGAAGTATGCTGGGAACCGAAAATCGATTTAAAATTTCATATACTGTAAATGTAAAGGAAATTTATTTTACAGTTCTATAAGTTTTGACAGCAGTTGCTAGAAAATAACCTACATTTATTACACTGTCAACAGCCGCATAGCTAAAGTATGTTTTTTTAGTAATGTATTTTTAAAAGTCAGGCCAGATCTGTATTCATGTCACCCACAGCAGATGGTCAGCATTTCCATGTCAAATTATACTCTACTTATAAGTAATCATGAGAACAATTGAACTCATTCATTTAGATTTTTTTTGTGGCAGCAAATTGTATGGATTGATGGACAGTTTTATAAAGATGGAGAAAGAACTGCTAAAGCATTGTTTATCTTCCAATAAAACATTTATGAGAATGTTATGCATGTTTCATAACTGCTCTCTCTCACTCTCTCTCTCTCTGTCTCTCTCTCTCTCTTTTTCTCTCTCTCTCTCTCTCTCTCTCTCAAATAGGGCCATGGCTAAGTCAGCAGCAGCAGGCAGCGCTAATGATGTCACACGCTTCCTCTCCATGGAGGCAGGGTCGAGCTCACCCACCTATGTATTCTCTGCCTCCAGCCAAGCTGATTGGGCAGCCAAGAGGCTTGTCTGGGTTCCCTCTGAGAAACACGGGTTTGAGGTGAGAGAAGATGTAGGGTATCTGAAGCAGGGGCATTCCTAACATGCCTAAGATGTAAAAATCCCTGTGCCAGCATGATTGTTTTTAGGCTTGGCATATCATACTTTATAAATATTGATATTGTGTGTGTGTGTGTGTGTGTGTGTGTTTTGTGTAAATCAAGGTTAAAATATGTGACTTAATCCACTGTTCCCTTCCTGAACGTTCTGTGTAACGTTGTACTCTCATAACCTCCTCTGTGCTCCTCGGTGACAGATCTCCTCAACAGCATGCCACAGCTCTGATATGGCTGTCTATGAATAGGGCAATATTCTCAGAGAGCCTGTAGCACTGAATGCTAAACAGCAGCATGATAAAGGCTTTAATATGTTGTTTGTAAAGAATGTGACTCTGTGACTGTGCCACAAAGAGAGAGAGAGGAAGAGAGAGAGAGAGAGAGTATCAACAGTTAAGCTGTACTAAATAAAACACTGATTTAGCGCTTTATTTATTATTTAATTTCTTTTTTCTCCTCATTGTAAGTAATCATTGACTTAATCTAAAGAACGCCATTCATTTAGCTCAGATCAGTGCAAGTCTTTATGAATTCTTTGACATGGTTTTCAGGTTTGCAAGGTGTTATTGCAGATGCAACGTGAAGCAATCTAATCACAATATGCTATTTCTGTTCATATCATGTAGCCTTGCACTGAACACTCTCCCCTCTTTCTCTCTTATTCTCTCTGTCTGGCTCACGCACACTCAAACTCTCTCTCTCTCTCAGTCTATTCTCAGTCTATCTCTATCATTCTTTCTCACTCCCAAACACACTCCTCCATAGGCTGCTCGTCTCTGTCAACATGAATGTATGCACTGTTCTCTCTTGTTTGTGTATGAGTGTGAGAGAGGGTCGCGCATTGTGTTCACACTAAAAGACAGCACATAACCGGATGACAACCAAAAAAAAACTGACATCATCACATGACACAGCCTACACACATCCGGCATTAGTATTCCTTTCAAACAGTCATCACAGTTATCAAATTTATTGAGCGTTGATGGTGTGTGTGTGAGTGAGTGATTAGGAAGCAGATTTCAGCATACGGGTGACAAAAATAAGGCAAACAAATTTGACTACATCTGTGTGATGTGGAGTATTTTCTTTTCTTTTTTTTTTCAGTCTGCAAGTGTGCGTGAGGAGCGAGGCGATGAGGTGGAGGTGGAGCTTACAGACAGTGGCCGAAAGTTGACGCTACTTCGGGAGGAGCTTCAGCGGATGAACCCACCTCGCTTCAGTAAAGTGGAAGACATGGCTGACCTCACCTGCCTTAATGAGGCCTCTGTCCTCCACAACCTGAGAGAACGCTATTACTCAGGACTTATCTATGTAAGCCTGTGTGTTTGTGTGATTCCAACTTAACGCTTGGATATTTGTTAAGACAACTAAGGTCATGTATGAACTTAATTCAGAGAATTTCTTGAATCGTACATTGACGTCTAAAATTATTGGCACCATTCATAATGATGAGCTCAAAATATGAATGAAATATGAAATGAATGCAATAGGCAGTAGGGTGGTGCAGCGTCTGGAGCTTTGCCACCTCACAGGATCCCTGGTTCCATCACATTCCCTGGTTTTTCTTGTTCTCCATGTGTTACTTTGGGTTTTGCCAGGTGCTCCGTTTCTTCCCACCTCGTGGATTGGCAATTATCTGTGTTAACATATTTACAAGTGTGTGTGTGTGTGTGTGTGTGTGTGTGTGTGTGTGTGTGTGTGGTAGTCAGGGTGAATTCCTGTCTCATGCCCAGTGTCTCTAGGATCCCGATCCACTGCAACCCTGACCAGAATAAAAACACTTATAAACAGCTACCCAGCAGGAAGAGTCCAGACTAACACTATGAGTCACATGATGCCAGTCGGACACATATTTTCAAACTGATTCTCATATCGCGTCACAGTTGAAATAGCAGTCTGCCACCTACATGAGCTCCCTCACCTAATTTTGCTCCCTTACCTCTTAGAAACTGCTAGGATTTAAACTGGAAATCTGGAAATGAAGGGTGAACACATTTTTCTTGTTCCACTCATATTTATTTTTTAGCATAAATCATGTGACTTCTGCAAAATCAACAACAGTCTGTCTTTTTGTTATGAATCACTCTTTTGTTTCCCCTGTAGTGATGGATTATATGTGTCTACAAGCTCATATTTTGTCAACAACAATAAGTTGTCTGGGCGCTTTCTTTTTAAAGTAAAAAGAAAAATGATTTATGCATTGTTTTTTATGCTTTCATATATATATACATTTGTTTAGAAGACAAGTACATTTTTAGTTGTCTTAGTGTCGAATGTGCCCAAACTGTTAAAGGAGGTTAAAGTTGACATTTGGGGGTTTTTTGCTCAACCTGATGTTAAAATTATATTCCTGTCATCCAGGTGTGACATCACAGTTCACTCCACATGTATGCTGCTTAAAATTTCATCACACCCTTCCCTGCATAGGGATAGGTGATATTGGACACTTGGATGTCTAGTCTTTCTGCAAGATACTATTACATATGGAAGACACGTGCTAGGGTGTTTGTTAATGACGCCTTATAGTTTTGAGTTACAGACTAGGTTTCACATAAGACACACACACAAACTGAGTTGCATACACACAAGGAATTTGGTGTAAGGTTTCTGGAAGAATTTCCTTATATTGTCTCTGAACTTCTTAATAATCTCTCTCTCTCTCTCTCTCTCTCTCTCGCTGTAGACATACTCAGGCCTCTTTTGTGTGGTCATAAACCCGTACAAGAATCTGCCCATCTACACAGAGTCCATTGTAGAGATGTATCGCGGGAAAAAACGTCATGAGATGCCACCACACATCTATGCCATATCAGAGGCAGCATACAGGAGCATGTTGCAAGGTACCACATGCAGCTCCACCCCCCTGCTTCACACACACACACACACACATACATATATATATATATATATATATATTCATATTAACTCATTCTGAGCTTATTTTTAAAAACATTTATATCACTTATTTTAATTTACAAGCACTAATGTCCTCTTTATTGGTTTGTAGATGCAGGCTTGGTTATTGTCACAAAAATGCTTTAAAATGTATTAAAAGCTTTTGGGCTTCCTTAGTATCTAATGTTGGTTTAATAATGGGGCTTTTTCCAGTCTACTGCACTTTTACATGTAAATCCAAACAGCGTCTATTTCAAGAAACCATTTATTAGAACAGTGCTTTGTGTGTGTGTGTCTGTGTGTATGTGTGTGTGTCTGTGTGTGTGTGTGATCACAGATGTGTCCTCACAGTAAAATGCTCTCTCTCTGTTTTCCTTCCCTCTTGTTTAACAGACAGAGAAGATCAGTCCATTCTTTGCACGTGAGTATTAGGGTCTACTGTTGTAGCACAGATGTATTGAAGGTTATTATTACAGCATTATTACAGATATTATAACCTCCTTACTATACAAACATCAGCAATTCTATGAGATTTTATGATGAGGCATGGAACTATTTTTGCAGGCATGTTTATTTTTATTTTTTTTATATTTTACCAGTGTGTTTGTCCCACTACAGCTGCCTTTATAGAAGCAGTCTATGCACACAATCTTTGACTTTGGTTAATATAGCAATCCAGTTCCTCCTGCTGGGTGCATGCTGCTAATTTTGCTTCCCTGTTTGTGTTTTTTAGTGTTGCACATGTCAGTATGAGCGTCTATTTAAAAAGTTTCCACGAAGACCCTTTATCTCTTGCCAGTGTTTATTATGTAGACTTTAGCTCTGCTGTCTTTTATTACTGTCTTTATTAGGCTTAGTCTGCATGTGTTTATTTGAATGTTTCTCTGGATATTTTACGTGTGTATTTTTTGGTGCATGTGTGTGTGTGTGTGTTCCAGAGGGGAGTCTGGAGCAGGGAAGACAGAGAACACTAAGAAGGTGATCCAGTACCTGGCACACGTGGCGTCCTCTCACAAAAGTGGCACTCTCGGCCGCAGCAAGGACAGCAACCTGCAGGTGAGTATAGAGTGATTACGTGGAACATAGACAAATGATTCTTACTGCCACGTTTTTCTTTGTTTCATGCTCTGCTTATAAAGAACAGCAGCTCTTGTATCACCATATGGTTTTTTTTCCTCCTTCAGTTTGCTTCTTGAACATATGTGTTTTTTTCTTCACTTTTCTCACTTCCACTCTTGCTCTTTTCTTGTCCTCTTCTCTCCTCCTCCATGCTTAAGATGGACGGTACACGTTCTCTGGGCCGTGGCAGTAGTACTGTAAACAGGGTAAGTGGGTCATGATTTTAGGTATAACACACCCTATGATTCATATCAGACTTTACTCTTCATCCAGTGTGCACAGAATCAGAGGTACAACCAGCTCAAGTGTGTTAAACTCAAAGCCAGATGTGTTTGCATAATCCGTCCAATTTCCTGAACATTACAAAAGCCACATTCAACCACAGGAAAAATGAAATTAAGTTTTATTTTGAATTCACTAGAACCTTTAGAACATTTATTAACACATTGTCTTCATCACTTAATTTGTAATTCTCCTGTAGTCCAGAGCTGTACGTTCCACCACATGCCTGCAACTTCTAAACCAGGGGTCTTATCCTCAAAAGACCTGTTTGGGTGCAAGTTTTCATTCAAATCAATCACGAGCCATAACTGCTTTAACTGCATCAGCCATAACAAATCAGTAGATCCTGGCTTTCAGTCGACTCAGTTGTGGCTTCATCTTGGTTGAAATGAAAACCTGCACCACACCGATCAGGCACCGCTGATGATAATTGTAATTTCGACTCTAAGTGTAGAATTTTCTTTGGAAAATATAGAACCAGACATTTTTAAATAAAATTGATGATCCTGAATGTAATTATTTCATTTCAAATATTGAAATTGTATGTTTTAATTTTGCATTTTGTCTGTTTTTTTTGTTTAACTCTGCTCACACTGCTGCATATTTCTGTGCTGTTGTTGCTGTAAATGCAGCCTGCTGTGTACAAGTTACTATGCAGTGTATCAACTTTAGGCTTTTTCTGGTCCTCGGTTTGGTTACCAGATTTAATTTGACTTTCATAGCAGTTATATAGAAATCACACTGGATAATGCCCACTAAGAACAGTCATGTCCTTATATTTTTATATATAGAATAAAATGAAAATAGGCTATAATAAAGTGAAAATGCTGGTATGATTTAAGCCTGTTCACTATTGTTATAACTGAATTCCACTGAATTGGAATGAGGCAGTGGTCTGGATTCAGCCCATGGCCTTGAGTCTGACATCTGTACACTGGATGCAAGATGGATTACTGGATCAGAAGGGTTGCTGTTTTCACTTTTTGGTGGTTTTCAAATACCATACAGCTAATCTAGAGTGTTTAAACAACATTGTCATAACAACCACATTGTGCACTTGTTAAATGTGGGTTCATTTGTTTTGTGTGTTTATATGTTTCTTTAAACATGTTCTTGTGTTTGCAGTTATTTTAATGTGTTTTCTGTCATATTTTCTCCCCCTGTGTTTCTCCTGCACTCCATCCCTTCCTTTATTGCTGTGCTCTAACAGAGTGTGCAGTATGTGAGTATGGCCTGACTCTGAGCTTGGAGATGGCAATGATTTGACTGGGTGCTGCATTGCTGTTCTCCTGTCTGGGGTGCTGTAGCCTTATAAGAGCTTAGCAGGGACAGTAACGGTGTCCAGCCTCAGTCACATTTATTTTTCCAACTGTCGGCCACAGAAAGTGTATGCCTGAGGGTTGCATTTTTACAAACACATCCCTAAACGTTCATGTAGTCAAAGACTGAGGTTGTCCACCTTTATTATAGACATGTTTATAGTAGTTGCTGATAATTTCTAAAAGCTGACTGTATATAGATGACTAAAATGTGTGTAGTGCTTAGTAATGGCTGCCTGCTCCCTTTTGCTCGTTTCTGTTTGTAGTGGACCTTGTAGTTGCAGGAGCTTTCTAGTGTTACACAGTGTTGGGGCACCATCTTTTTCCCAGGTTATTGACACATTCTTCTGTGTTTCCTCTAGGGGGAACTAGAGAGACAGCTACTGCAGGCCAACCCTATCCTAGAGGCCTTTGGCAACGCCAAGACTGTCAAAAATGACAATTCTTCCAGATTTGTAAGACTCTTTTATTCACTTTATTTTACAGACATGTTTGCAAATGCTGCATCTAGTTTTAAATGTGTTTTGTTGTCATTTCAGGGTAAATTTATCCGTATTAATTTTGACGTGGCTGGATACATAGTTGGTGCCAACATTGAGACTTGTATCCTTTGTTTATTGTAATGAATGTACAAGATCAACTTATAAACATTCACTCTTGTCCCTCATCACATGTATTGTACTTCCCTGCCCTTAAGTGTGTGAGCCCTTAACCAGTGTGTGTGTGTCAGACCTCTTGGAGAAGTCTCGAGCCATCCGGCAGGCCAAAGATGAGAGAACCTTCCACATTTTCTACCAGTTACTCTGTGGAGCATCTGAGGCCACGAGAAGTAAGAAAACACAGATGCACATGGTCAATCTTCCATACTCGTTCAGTACAGTTTTTGTAAACCTTATGCATCTCTACGGTCTGTGTAGCCGAGCTGCTTCTGGGCAGTGCATCTCAGTACCGCTTCCTGTGTGGAGGTTCAGTTCCTGTTCCAGGTCAGAGTGACTCTGAGAATTTCACTCAGACCATGGACTCCATGAACATCATGGGTTTTACACAAGATGAGTGCACATGTAAGAAAGAGAAATAAAGTGTTTGTGTGTGTTCAGCTTTTGGTTGATAACAGTAGCTTAGTATAACTTTCCTGTTGTGGATCAATATCTTCTAAAAAATATAAAAAATAACATTTGTTTCCACTATCTAATTCCTGATTTTACCTCCCAGCCATACTGAAGGTGATCTCTGCCGTGCTGCAGTTCGGTAACATCACCTTTCAGAAGGAGAAGAACTCAGACCAGGCATCTATGCCTGACGATACAGCTGCACAGAAGCTGTGCCACCTGCTGGGCATCAGTGTGCTGGAGTTCAGCCGAGCAATCCTCACTCCCCGCATCAAAGTGAGCCGCGAGTATGTACAGAAGGCTCAGACCAAGGAGCAGGTGTGTAAGTGTGCTAGTGTGCTAGTGCTTGTGTGCTAGTGCTTGTGATGGTCTGATGTCAGGTGAATTTTATTTTCGGTGGTTGGATGTATTCAGGCAGACTTTGCGGTGGAGGCTCTGGCGAAGGCTACCTATGAGCGTCTGTTCCGCTGGCTAGTGCACCGCATTAATCGAGCTCTGGACCGCAGACAGAGACAAGGGGCCTCCTTCATCGGCATCCTGGACATCGCAGGATTTGAGATCTTTCAGGTATGACCGGTGGTGAAGACACCAGCCAGTAAAATAGGTGACTAATATCTATTTCCATACAGAATGCTGAAAAGTTGATTTTATGTACTCCCATCCTTTCTGCTTTTTTATTATATCGCTCAATATTTTTTCCAGCTGAACTCCTTTGAGCAGTTGTGCATAAACTACACCAACGAAAAGCTGCAGCAGCTTTTTAACCACACCATGTTTGTGCTGGAGCAAGAGGAGTACCAGCGCGAAGGCATCGAGTGGAACTTCATTGACTTTGGGCTCGACCTGCAGCCTTGCATCGACCTTATTGAGAGACCGGTCAGTGTGTGTGTGTGTTTGTGTTTGTGTTTGCTTGAGACTTGTAAAAAAAAAATTTCATCAATAAATTCATTTAAAAAGATTTACAGTGGATTAGTGGTTAGAATATTTGCCTCACAATGCTGGGGTTGGGTATTTCACTTCCCCCTGGAATGTTCACACAGTCCAATGACATGCATTGTAGGCATCCCTAAATTGTTCACAGTGTGAACGGGTGTGTAAGTGTGTCTGCTTTTTGCCTTGTGATGGCTTGTCAGCAGTATAGAGTATAGAGTATAAATTAAAATTTATTGATGGATTCAATGCTGTTGAATTCTTGAATCTGTTGGGTTGAAAGTGTTTCGATTACAGTGCAGCTCTGACAGTAGTGCTTAAAGTAATTCAAATAACAAGCTACAGATCGGCAGAGGGTGAAAACAACTCTCCACTGACTGGGATGACTGCCAACTCATTCGAATGTCACTCAACAACCGTAGGATGGCATCAAGTGACCTATAAACAGAATGGCAAACAGCAGCTTGGGTGAAGTGCAAAGCGAGGAAGGTACAAAACAGGCTCCTAGAGGCAAGGCTAAAGTCAAGCAAAGCTAGAAAAAAGCCCTTGATTAATGAGAAGCAAAGAAGAGCTAGACTGAGGCTTGTAAAAGACCATAAGGATTGGACAGTAGAGGACTGGAGTGAGGCCACTCTTTTCTAATGGGTCCAATTTTCTACTTTGTTCAACATCTGGACATCTAATGGTTAGACAGAGACCTGGAAAGGCCTACAAGCCACAGCAGCTCACACCCACTGTAAAGTTTAGTAGAGGATATGTGATGATCTTGGGCTACTTCAGCAAGGCTTAAATCAGGGACAATCATTTTTGTGAAGACCGCATGATTTTAAGCCACAAACAAGGTTGTTCTGGAAGAAAACTTGCTTCCTTCTGTTCTGACAATGTTCCCCAACTCTGAGGATTGGTCTTTCCAGCAGGACAATGCTCCATGCTACACAGCCAGGTCAATCAAGGTGTACTGTAGATGGAGGACCACCACATGAAGGCTGTGTCATGGATAACCCAATCTCCAGACCTGAACCCCACTGCAATCCTCTATAATGTGATCAATAGGAAGATGAATAGTCACAAGCTGAGCTGCTTGAATGCACCAGGAATGGCATAAAATCACTCACCGGCAATGTGAAAGATTGGTTGAGAGCATGCCAAGACACATAAAAGCTGTGATTAAAAATCAGGGATATTCCACCAAATATTGAATTTCTTTTTTTTCTTTTTTTTGTTTATTGTTTTTAAGTTAAAAACGTTAATATTGTGTTGATTGTTTTCTTTGCATTGTTTGATGTCTTTTCTGTTATTTTGACCATTCTAAATGACAAAAAGTTAATTTGAAATTTGGTAGATATGTTGCCAGAGTTTTATAGAAAAACATAGAAAACAAAAATGTTCATTTTACGCAAACACATAGCTATAAATAGTAAAACCAGAGAAAACTAATTTGTCGATAGATAGATAGATAGGTAGATAGATAGATAGATAGATAGATAGACTCATCCCTGTTCTTTTCTGTTGAATGCGTGGTTCCACAGGCCCATCCACCTGGCGTGTTAGCACTGTTGGATGAAGAATGTTGGTTTCCAAGGGCAACAGATCGGTCATTTGTGGATAAACTATCAGCTGAGCAAGGCTCACATCCCAAGTTCTTCAGGCCACGGCAGCTTCGTGAAGAGGCAGATTTCTCTATTATCCACTATGCTGGCAAGGTCTGATCTTATCCCTTCTTCACTTATCCCCAGTCACATTCACTTGGAGAGTATTTGAGACAGGACTAGTTTCAGCTTTAATTTATCTCTGTCTATTTATCTGTCTGTTTCTTTTCTTCCTTCCAGGTGAACTACAAGGCTGACGAGTGGTTAGTGAAGAACATGGATCCTCTAAATGATAATGTAGCATCTCTTCTACACCAGTCATCTGATCACTTCATTTCAGAGCTCTGGAGAGAGGGTGAGGAGACACAGTGACAGGGATATTCTATTAAAATAAAGAAAGCCTGCACTGGAGGACTTTGATGACTAAGAAACTAATATTACATTTAATTTCTCACACTCATATTAATTTTCTCTCTTTGTCTTTCACTTCACCTCATGCTCTTCATATTTTTCCTCTTGTCTTCTCTTCTCTTCTCTTCTTTTCTCTTCTCTTCATACTTTTCTTCTCCTCTTCTCTTCTCTACTCTTCATACTTTTCCTCTTCTCTTTTCTTCTCTTCTCTTCTCTTCTCTTCTCTTCTCTTCTCTTCTCTTCTTTACTCTTATCTTCATACTTTTCCTCTTCTCTTCTCTTCTCCTCTCTTCTCTTCTCTTCTTTTCTCTTATCTTCATACTTTTCCTCTTCTCTTCTCTTGTCTTCTCTTCTCACTTTTCCTCTTCTCTTTTCTTCTCTTCTTTTCTCTTCTCTTCGTTTCTCTTTTCTTCATACTTTTCATCTTCTCTTCTCCTCTTCGCTTCTCTTCTCTTCATACTTTTTGTCTTCTCTTTTCTTCTCTTCTCCTCTCTTCTCTTCTCTTCATACTTTTCCTCTTCTCTTTTCTTCTCTTCTTTTCTCTTTACTTCTCTTCTCTTCATACTTTTCCTCTTGTCTTCTCTTCTCTCTTCTCTTCTCTTCTCTTCTCTTCTCTTCTCTTCTCTTCTCTTCTCTTCTCTTCTCTTCTCTTCATACATTTCCTCTTATCTTATCTTATCTTATCTTCTGCTTATTTCCTCTCTCAGATATTCAGACACTTCCCCGTGTCTACTTTTTCGACTCCTATGCTTCCATGCAGACCAATGGTTCTGACAGCAGTAGGTTTATCCTTCAATTTGTCTGTCAACACTTGAATTTCAGGTCTTATTAAGTGTGTTATCGGTTCATGTGCTTTTTGCTAATTGGCCTTTTTTTTAGAAAAAGAAAAAAAGAAATTTTATTTTTATTTTAAAATCCATAAACAAAAAAGTATGTGCTCACAATAAAGATCAACCGACTTTTCTTTTCTAAACGATAACTCCAATTACCAAAAAGTACACGGACCGTCATCTCTCACTTTTCTCTTCTCACTTTTTATTTTCTCTGTGTATGTCCACAGTGTGTGTGTGTGTGCTGAGCAGTAGTCACGATCGTACTATAGTGTGTCTATAGTATACCCAGGGGTTTTGTTTGGAGATTATGTTTAAACAGCCAAAAGTTTAAAGCCCTAGCCAAATTGCACTACAGTGATTTAGTATTTAAATAAATCAGTGTACTGTGTTTTTGTTTGCTAGAATTGCTACTCTTTTTGAACACGCAAGCTGTATGCCTAAATGTATGCATGTAGCTTTGGCTTATTTGTGTATTGGTGTCTTGGTGGAGCCGATGTTAAATATTATAAGTAAACAGCATAATATGAATATATATATATATATATATATATATATATATATATATATATATATATATATATATATATACGAAAAGTTGTTTTACATGTTTTACATTACAAAAGTTGTTTTACAAAATGTTTTACATTACAAGCATACTCTGACCCTAACTATTATTTGGCTGTTTGATTTGCTGTGTAGTCAAATATCAACCTGTTGTTTGTCCTGCTTAGTGGAGAGGATTGTGGGACTGGACCAAGTATCATCTGGAGGTCTGGCAGAGAGCAGTGGGCCGGTGACATTTGGAGCAGCTGGGCTGAAGACCAAGAAGGGAATGTTCCGGACTGTTGGACAACTGTACAAAGAGTCACTGACCAAACTGATGGCCACACTGCGTAATACCAACCCCAACTTCCTGCGCTGCATCATTCCCAACCATGAGAAGAGGGTGAGAAAGACATTTAACAGATGTGGTTAATTAATTATTGATTATGAATACGGTATAGTTTATACAAAGATATTTTATCATAATATTTTTGAAACAACAAAAATGTGATGCGATTAAACGTCTCTTCCTAATCTTTCAAATTTTGTTTAATTTTCTAATCTGATTAGACTGAAAAAAAGTAAAAATAAATAAAATAAAATAAAAGTGAAAAAGTGATTTTTGCATATGTGTGTGGTTGTAATTCTGATCACAGGTTCAAATTAATCCAATCTATTACACTGTAGTTTCATGGTAGTAACAACGTATTCTAAGTGTGAATCATTAATGGTGCTTGCAAAGCAACATTATTACTATTGTGCCGGACAAAATTTCGACGCGTAACTTGTCCCGCAGCTTTTGTCCTAGACCCATGAATGATGTGTCAAATTGATCGGCTCATTGAGGAGAGGTGTGCTATGACTTTTATAACCGATCCGAGTACCGGTACTTCCGGTACTGGGTTTCAAAAAGGCTTTTTTTCCCCATAGACTCTTTGGAGGTTTATAACTCGGCAAGCTTTCGAACTATCTCTAAGCTTTAGAACATTGTCTTTCTACTCGGCCAGCTCCTTTAGGGTGATACTCTTAACAAACTTTTAAATTGGTGTACCGACTGGCCTTCTGGTTGTGACGCAGCCCCGCCCCCAAAATATGCAAAATCAAAAAACCTTTTACAAGATGGACATGTGACGTATCAAAACACTCACAACAATGAGGGGAACTTCCTCACGTGTATTTTGATGATGTCACATGATGTCACGTGTAGCCCTGCCCCCAAAATAAGCGAAATCAAAAAGTTAGCACAACATGGACATATCATATATCAAAACATTCAGCCCGATGAGAGGAACTTGCCACGTGCAAGCACCATTCACATTTTCTTCAGTAAATGTACATTCTAGCTCTAACTAATATTGATAATGATAATAATATTTGTGTCCGATAATAAACATTGTTTAAAAAAACATGATGTTATATAAAAAAAACAAGGAGAAACAAAGAGATTTTTAAATTTTTAATTAAAAGAGATTTTTAATTTTAGTCATGGGTAAGGCTTCAGGACAGAGGACTTAGTGCTTTACTGCTTCTCAGTAGCATGGCAAGCTGAGAACAAAATATAGAGGCTGCTGAGGGCGCAACACAATTTTAAAAATTGCAGTTGGCAAAGAGAAATAAATGATGTATTCCTTACATATTAAAGCTGTAATGTTTATTTTGCCTCTTTCTGTTAATGAGGACAAGACTTTCTCTTTCTCACTCACTGTCTCGCTCACTCTCTCTCTCTCTCACTCTCTTTTACTCTCTCTCACTCTCTCTCTCTCTCTCTCTGTCACTCTCTTAAGGCAGGGAAGCTGACCCCTCATCTTGTCTTGGATCAGCTTAGATGTAATGGAGTTCTGGAGGGGATCAGAATTTGCAGACAAGGCTTCCCGAACCGTATCCCCTTCCAGGAGTTCAGACAAAGGTCTGTGTGTGTTTCTCTTGACTGGCTCAGCCACCTAGATTCTCTTCAGTCCTCGTGTTCTCTCTCACTCTTTACACAATAATGTACATTCTATGAGTGTAATGAGAGTGGGCAAAAAGTGTAATGCTCTAGGAAATGCTTCTCCATTACATCCTACTGTATGTTGACCTTGCTGCTGTCTGTTAGGTATGAGATTCTGACTCCCAATGCTATACCTCGTACCTTCATGGATGGAAAGCAGGCCTGTGAGCTTATGGTGAGTGTTGGCATTAAAACCATTAGTGTAGTTCTGCTCATCATAAAGTTATCATTGCCAATGCAAGTCTGTTTGTGTCTCGCACAAGACTTTATATAAGTGTAACGTCCTGGCGGTAGTTTATTCATTATAGTATATATTTAACAGACTTTTTATTTATGCCTATTACAGTTATATTACACAGTGATTATTATTATAAACATATATTAACTATTGATTAGAAAGCAGCTGTTGAGTGATTGGGTTTTATTTTTATGCTGCACAGTTGTTACTAAGGCAGGAAGTGTTGTGTAACTGTGTGCAGATCAGGGCTCTGGAGCTGGATGGGAATTTGTTTCGGGTGGGGCAGAGTAAAGTGTTTTTCCGAGCCGGAGTGCTGGCACATCTGGAGGAGGAGCGAGATCTGAAAATTACTGACACCATCATTCGATTCCAAAGTGCTGCTCGTGGATACCTTGCTAGAAGGTGTGTTTGTGGGTTTGTTGGTTGGGACCTGAATTTAAAAAAATATTTACAATATTACATCATGCCAATATCAATAAGAGTTTTATTTTGCATATTCCTCTTTGGCATATTGCATTAAAATGCTTTATTCTTCTGTTAGAGCTTTCCAAAAGAAGCAACAGCAGCTAAGTGCACTGCGAGTGATGCAGAGAAACTGTGCTGCCTACCTAAAGCTACGCAACTGGCAATGGTGGAGGCTCTTCACCAAGGTAACAAACACCACAGTTGCACCTTTCAGTGTATTTATTTACTGTATTTGTGCTGATAACTTTCATCATTTCCATACATTGCTTATCAAGATCAAGTACTTAGATTAATCCGTGTTAATGGTCAGTTAATTTTTCTCTCTGCACAGGTGAAGCCGCTGCTGCAGGTGACCCGTCAGGACGAGGAAATTCAGGCTCGAGAGGCACAGCTTCAGAAAGCCAAAGATAACCTGAGCAAAGTGGAGCATGACTATGTAGAACTGGAGAGGAAACACCAACAGGTACACCAAGGCATCATTGGCTCTTTCACTCCTGTGACCCTTTTGCTGCTACGGTTTAAATTAGGCCAAATTAGGACAGTATTCAGGGTCCAGTTACCCAAGGACAAGAGTTACTAACTAAAATTTGTGAATGTCCAGTAACATAAAGTTCCTTGCTTACAAAGGTTCAGATATGCAACTATCTTTTAATGTTTGAACATTATAATAATCAGTTTAGGCTATAAATAAGACAATTTATATATATATATATTTATTTATGATGGTGCTTCGCGTTACTACTTTGGATTAGCCCCACAGACTCTCCAAATCTGAAAAAAGTCTATTTTGAATTTGACAAATTAGAATAAATGCATACTTTTTTGACCATTCATGTTTACATATCCTAGTTATTGGTGTTGCGTTGTTTTCATTTTTTAATAATCCATGGCAACAGTTCACTAATAAATCTCTATTTTGTCTGTAAAAGAATATGTCTGTAGCAAGTCTCTTGCCTTAATTAACATAAATGCATGCCACTGGATAAATTGCAACACAGAGTCTGCTACAGAATTAGAGCAGGTTCAGGTTTAGATGTAAAAGAAGAGTCACTGAACTACTTATTTTTTAAAAAGAAGTTGTTCTTTTTTTTATATTTTTCTTTGCTCTCTCCATGTGTGTGCATGTGAGTGTGTATCATGTGCCTGAGAGTGTGTTGTTGGTGTCTGTATATTCTGAAACATGAACAGCTTCCTTGTCCCTCGTCATAAGCAGTCTTGGTATACTGTGTAAATGATAAACTTTACTAGACTAGACTGCAGCCACTTATCCTATTTGTGGTCTACCAGCTGATGATCACAAAATCTGACAGTTTTATGTCAGACTGGTATATATGGCTCTTATAGCTTTCTTTTTGTTATATATTCCGGCTATCTATCACCTGTTAGCTGTTGGAAGAGAAGTCAGTCCTCACAGACCAGCTTCAGGCAGAGGCAGAGTTATTCGCAGAGGCCGAAGAGATGAGAGCACGGCTGGCCAGTCGTAAGCAGGAACTCGAGGAGGTTCTAGGGGAACTTGAGGGACGATTGGAGGAAGAAGAGGAAAGGGGTGCACAGCTAGCCAACGAGAAGAAACGAATGCAGCAGCATGTACAGGTGTGTGAACTGCTTTTCCATCAGTGTGAAATCTGTGCTGTTGATGATGTATTCCTAAATCAGTCCTTTCTCCCTCCCAGGATTTAGAAGAGCAGTTGGAAGAGGAGGAAGGGGCAAGGCAGCGGCTCCTGCTGGAGAAAGTTACTCTAGAAACCAAAGTGAAAAGTCTGGAGAATGAGATCATGACTGCAGGAGAGCAGAGAGACCGACTGAGCAAGGTCTTAAAAGGGGGATAACAAAATATATGAGTTTGATTTTCAGTCAATAATGCAGAATAAGAAAACAATAACTAGTAAATAACGAAATCTGTCCATTATGCATTTGTTTCCGACACTTTTACAAGAACCTTTATATTCTTTCCAGTTTAAAGATCAGAATCAGTGCTTACAGCTCAAGCTCTTGTTGTCTATAGGCTGTACATACATACATTTAGGGTCTCTATCCATGCTGGCTCTGATTTAAGGTGGTGTCAGTGATTTTTACTGAGGGCTATTTTTGTACTTGGCAACAGTCTCATGCTATTTGCGTTTTTAATTGTTCATAAAATAATTGCTCAATTTAAAATACTCTGGTCTTCATGCTTCCCCAAGCTTCAAACAGGGAAAAAGGCAAATGTTGTGGACCACAACTAAGATAAATAATACTTTATTTTGCTATTTTACTGTTAGAATACATTATACTGTATTGATCCCAAGGGACATTAAAGAAACAGCGGGTAACTCCACACAGGCATTAGACCCGATACACCTACTACACCACCAAGCTGCTAATAATATATAAATATCCAGGCAGTCAGGACAATGAGTCACACTTCATCTAAACTCTTTATGACTAAAATGCTTCTACAGTATGACCGGACTGAAATGCACTTTTACTGAATTTAACTTCTTAAGATAAGTAAATAATTATCAACTTTAATGTGGTACAATGACTTTGAACGTAATGGCTTCTCTTCTGTTCTCTTCTCCTTCTCCTTGTCCTCTTCTCTACTTTGTCTGTCTGTCTTTTCTTCTCAGGAGAAAAAGCAGTTGGATGAACGGCTGAATGAGGTGGCTGACCAGCTGACGGAGGAGGAGGAGAAAGTGAAGAGTCTCAACAAGCTCAAGAACAAACAGGAAGCTGTAATCGCTGACCTGGAAGGTAACAAGTCATTTTTTTTATTAATGTTCTCTTAACACACACAATAAAGTGTTACTGTTTTTCTTGTTTGTTTTGTTTTTGCCTACTCACACACCTTCTTCTTCAGAGCGTCTGAAGCGAGAAGAGCAGAGCCGTCTAGAGCAGGAGAAATGGAGGAGGCGCATGGAGGGTGAGGCAGCTGAAGCCCAGGAGCAGCTCTCTGAAATGGGTCTGCTTGTTACGGAGCTCAGAGGCAGCTTGGCTAACAGAGAGAAAGAGATAACTACACTACAGACACGGTACACACACACACACACACACACACACACACACACACACACAAAGGCTCCAGGACTCATCATCTTCAAAATCATGTTCTTTGTGTGTTTGTGGGTGCGTTAGGTTGGAGGAGGAAGGTGCTCGACGTGTGGAGGCACAGCGGGCTCTGAGGGAGGCCATGTCTCAGGTGTCTGAGCTGAAGGAAGAGGTAGAGAACGAACGAGGGATGAGAGAGAGGGCTGAGAAGCAGAGGCGGGACCTTGGCGAGGAGTTAGAAGCTCTGAGGACAGAACTAGAGGACACATTGGACACCACTGCTGCACAGCAAGAGCTTAGGTGTGTGTGTGTGTGTGTGTGTGTGTGTGTGACTATACATGGAATTTGCACTGGTAAATTGGTGAATGTACCACACCTCCCTTGTTACATGTGAGCACAGATGTGTTTATCTGATTATTTGTTTGGTGTGTGTAGGTCTCGGCGTGAGGCTGAGTTGGGGGAACTCCAGAGGATGGTTGAAGAGGACACACGGCGTCATGAAGCCCAGCTGTCAGAGATGCGAGTCAAACACAGTGCGGCCATCGATACCCTGCAGGAGCAGCTGGATAACGCCAAGCGGGTGAGTATTATTAACCTAGATACATTTTTTGCACATATGATTATGTGTGAGTCACACTGTAACTGTGCTTTGTCATTAGTCACGTCAGTCTTTGGAGAAAGCGAAGGCTGTACTGGAGGAAGAGCGCGGGAACCTGACAGCCGAGCTAAAGACCCTGCAGGGGGGCAAGATGGAGAGCGAGAGAGCAAGGAAGAGAGCTGAGGGGCAGCTGCAAGAGCTCACAGCCCGCCTAGCTCAGGCTGAGAGAGAGAGGGAGGAGAGGGAGGACAGACTCCACAAACTTCAGGTACAGAGAAGGAGACATGTTGGAGAAGTGATAGAGTCATGAGCATTGTATTAAAATAGGTTTCTTATATGGTACGGATTAGTCTCAATATTTAGATTTCATAAGAACATCTGGTATTTCTACTAATCATACTGTTAAACATGTTATACTGGTTTATATTTGAAGCTTTGGGATATTTTGAAAGTAACTGTGTATGTCCGTTTATCTTTTTTATGTCAGTTGGAGATAGACTCTTTGTCCAGCTCTCTTTCTGCATCTGACTCCAAATCCCATCGTTTGAGCAAAGAGGTCAGCAGTCTGGAAAGTCAACTTCATGATGCTCAGGTAAATTATGTGTGGTGCTGTCAGGATGTGGACAGTTTTTTTAATCTGCTCTTCCTATCACAGAACCCATTATGTGATTGCAATGGGTAAGTGCTAAAGATGCGTATGTGTGTGTGTGTGTTGCTTCAGGAGCTGCTGCAAGATGAAACACGTCAGAAATTGGCACTCGGATCCCGTGTTCGAGCTCTGGAGGATGAAAAAGCAGTTCTGACCGAGAGGGTGGAGGAGGAGGAGGGAAAAACCAGAGAACTCACACGCCAGATCCAAAGTTACATTCAACAGGTGCATGTTTACTCACACATGTACATAAACATTCTACGTTCTTCAATTCTTACCACTTGGTTTATCCGTTTTCTTTTTGTTTCATATACCTGCAATTTTTCAAATTCTTACCTTCTTGTGCTCAGCTCGCTGAGCTTAAGAGGCAGACAGAAGACGTGAATGCAGCAGTGGAAGCAGGAGAGGAGAGCAGGAGAAAACTACAGAGGGAGCTAGAGAGTGCCATGTTAAGAGAGAGAGCCAAAGAAGAGGAGAGGGAGCGAGTGGAGCGCCAGAAGGAGCGCCTGAGAGAGGAAATAGAAGACATGACCATTGCCTTGCAGAGAGAGAGACAGAACTGCACTGCTCTGGAGAAGAGGCAGAAGAAATTTGATCAGGTTAGAGCTGAATGGATGGATGAATTGATCAGTGACAGGCAATCTGCCATGAATTATAGCCCTAACCACTTTAACCTGTTCTGCTACACCTTTGATTTCTGTAGTGTTTAGCAGAGGAGAAAGCAGTGAGTGCACGACTGGCTGAAGAGCGAGACCGAGCAGAGGCTGAGAGCCGAGAGAAAGAGACTCGTTTCCTGGCTCTATCTCGAGCTTTACAGGAAGCATCAGAGCAGCGCGATGAGCTTGAAAGAACTAATAAACAGCTTCGCCTCGACATGGAGCAGCTCGTTAATGCCCAGGATGATGTGGGCAAGAACGTAAGGCTCAAACTCACGAATATAATGCTCACTCATTATTATCAACAAAGACTCAGTTTAGTTAAATTGACATTCTCTCTTGTACACTTTATAAATGAAAGAATCCGTTGCTTCACACTAATTGTGTTCCACCTTTCTGTGTGTCAGGTGCATGAACTGGAGCGTTCTCGGCACGCTCTAGAGGTGGAGGCACAGTCACTGAGAGAGCAGACACAAGAGCTTGAAGAGGAGCTGGCTGAGGCAGAGAACTCACGTCTTCGGCTAGAGGTCACACTGCAGGCGCTCCGAGCTCAGTTTGAGCGCGAGATCAGTGCCAAAGAAGAGAAGGGAGAGGAAAAGAGACGGGCCCTTAACAAACAGGTATCCTAATGTAAAGGGGTTACTGTTGTTAAGTAGTACTGGCCAGAGACAAACATGAACACAGAATTAAGCATCCAATTATGGCATCTTTTATAAGTGGTAGGAAATGAGAATAATAATGGGGCAGAGGAGTTTATCACCTGATCTAAAAGGGAAGGTCTCCAAAAGGTTTGAACTGAATTTGGTTAGGGTCGGACAGATATATGCACTGAAGTGTCTTCTCAAAAAGAGCTGTTTTTATCCTCTTTCTGAAGAGATGCTACAGTACCTTGGGATATACTGTAGGTTTATGAGATTATTAAGGTGTAAGATGATTTAAAAGTTAGGCCTGTCTTGGACCGTCACATAGTTTATGCAATACTTAGTACAAACTCATGCAATACTTAGTACCTCAACCTAGAAATGTTGGTGTTGGATCCAACTTATTTAGGTCTATGCAACTATTACTTAGTAAAAAATGTCTGTAATTCGCTTTGTCTCTTTGTAGGTGCGTGAGTTAGAAACTCTACTAGAAGAAGAGAAGAGTCAGCGAGCTCAGGCACTGACCATCAAGAAACAGATGGAAGCAGAGCTCCAAGAGGCAGAGGCTCAGGTGGAGGCAGCCACTCGTGGCAGAGAGGAGGCTCTTAGGCAGCTAAAACGGCTCCAGGTAACACTTTGCAAAATGAAGTATGTGTTACATTTGTCAATCAATATTTGCAGTTAAAAACAAATTCACCTGTAAAAGTCAGTGATCCCAGATCACATAAAAAAACTGGCAAATCTAATTTAGAATAACATTTGGATAAGGAGGTTGTTTGCCATCTTCAGGTGTTGTGTTTGTTTGCTTAGACTCAAATGAAGGAGGTGTTGCGGGAGATGGATGAGACCAAGATAGCTCGAGATGAAATAATCGTCCAATCAAAAGACAGCGAGAAGCGCCTACAGACTCTAGAGGCGGAGCTCCTGCAGTTGACAGAGGTGCATAATGCCTCTTTGTTTTTTGTGTGTTTAAATCTAAACTTGAGCCTCATGAATAAAGGCAAAAGGCACTTTCTTTAGTCATGAACACATGGTGTGCTCCATGTCTTTTAGGAGCTGGCTGTGTCTGAGAGGTTGAGGAGGCAGGCTCAACAGGAGCGAGATGAGCTCTCTGAAGAGATTCTTAACACCACCAGTGGGAAGTAAGAACCCTGTCATGCATGGGTAAAAGTTCATGTTAGTTTTTTAATATGTGTAATATCACTTTTTACTGTTTTTCCACAGGACAGCTCTGTGTGATGAAAAGAGACGTCTGGAGATGAGGATCAGCCAGCTGGAGGAAGATCTGGAAGAGGAGCAGAGCAATGCTGAGCTCGTGGCTGAGAGGCACAGGAAGACCACGCTGCAGGTACACACTACTAAATCTAGTATCTATCTGAGAGGGATACCAAATTTAAGACATTGTAAATTCTAATAAACAGTAGTATTGATCATAAAAAAATTAAGCATTCATAGCATGTTTAAGCATACATAGCAATAGCCTTTGCTAAAAATGTTTCAAATGAAATAAACAACAAACAACTTAAATAAATCACAACCATTTAACAGTAACATCAGCTCAATATTGAGCTCTTAAATAAGTAATAAATAGAACATGACATACTGTTTAGAAATATAATCAACAGGGTGTCGTGATGCCATCATTTAGAAACAATAGTTCTGTCACCATAATTTTTTTTTCTCTATTACGAAAATTTAATTAGACTTAAAAAAACAAAAAATCACACACTACTTTGTAGTGGGGAAATTGCAAAGCCCTCCATTGTGAAGATCTATAGTGTGTAGTATTTAAAAATCAAACATTTCAGATGTTCTTCTAATACAAATCTCTGAGTATTCTCATGTGTTTCTCTCTGCATCAGGTGGAGACTCTGACAGTGCAGCTGACGGGGGAGAGGACTCTGGTGCAGAAGAGTGAGGGGGCACGAGAGAGTCTTGAGAGGCAGAATAAGGAGTTGAAGACCAGGCTGACCGAGCTGGAAGGAGCTGTGAGGGGCAAACACCGCCTCAGTGTTGCTGCTCTGGAGTCCAAAATTGAAAACATGGAGGAACAGCTGGAACAAGAAAGACAGTGCGTATTGTATGGTTCCCTTATAGATGAATACATTTACATGGAATTTTGCTCGATGTAGTATCCTATCATTGCAGAGTATTTGAAACCACTGATGCAGTTGTTGCTGGTAGTTTTGCAAGGAGAGTATTCAGATAGTTCACAAATTATTCTGGCTAGGTCTAAATCATTAGCTTATTAGTCATTTTATTTGTGTTATTTTAAGCCAAAGCTTCCTTATTAATCTGTTTTTTCTTCAAGTGTGCTTTAAAAGATTTTAGACAATTTCCAGTCAAACTTAGACTTAAAATAAGTCTTAATACTTGAGGTTATTAGTGAAGAAGTATGATCCTATTTAGAACACTGATGTTCTGTACTGACTGTCTTTTGTATGTCAGGGAGCGTGCAATAGCCAACAAGCTGGTGAGGAAAACGGAGAAGAAGCTAAAGGAAGTGGTTATGCAGGTAGAGGACGAGAGGAGGCACGCAGACCAATACAGAGAGCAGGTACGATCCCACAGATCACTGAGTTCACTTTTAACTCTTTCACACTGTACATTGTGTTTTTACATGGTTTACAATCTCATACAAGTACCATGCTTATCATATGAAGTTTTAATCTCCTTAAATCCCTCAGGACCTGTGAAAGGTCCCAACTTATATTTGTCACTCTGTAAACTGCATACATTTAGATTGTAAATATTAGTTGGTTAGTCAGAAATACTGCAGGTATTAAAGTGAACAATATAAATATTAAAATATTATGTCCTGTATAAATATGGATTTATGGAAATATGGGTTTAAACACTGCTTGCTATACCCGAAACCAAGACATTTTAGGCCTGTATTTCAGTTTGTGTGGTCTCTGTGTGCAGCTGGACAAGTCAATGGGACGTCTGCGACAGCTGAAGAGGCAGCTGGAGGAGGTGGAGGAAGAGAATTCACGCACAAACGCCCAGCGCCGAAAACTGCAGCGAGAGCTAGAGGAAATGGGAGACAGCATGCAGAGCATGACACGAGAACTCAACACCCTGCGCTCCCAACTCAGGTAACACCAGTGTAGAAGCTCTGTGCTGCAATGAGTGATGTGAATGTGAACCCGAGCAGATATGTGATGTTGCTGCGTGCTGTCAGTGCTGTGGAAAAGATTGATGTATTTTATTTTTCATGTGAGATTAATTTTCATATTTTGATATGTTTTTATTTGTATATGCATGGTATACCCTTTCATTCATATCTAACATATTTGCACGTATGTGTGTGTCCTTTTGTGTATGTGTGTATTTGACTCCTACACCCACTCAGCAGCACAGAACAACTCAAAGGCATCAAGTAGGTTTTTATTGTGTGTGTCTGTGTGAGCTTGTGCCTTTGTGTGCTTTTTCAATACCTTTGGTTGAAAATCAGCTTTGTTTACAACACATATTGTGTTTCTTAACACTAGGTCATATTTGGAGGACACTATTTTAACTTTTAATTGAGTCATTTTTATTAAAATGCAGTACAGTACACTGAGTGAGGTTTAGCTCTGTTCACTTGTGGCACTACTGAAAGAAATTTGATGAGGCTCATATGGATTCAGAGTCTCCCTTTACTGGACAACTGAAGTGCTTGTAATCTCTGTTTTCCTGTAGTAATAGGTGTACATATAGTGTAAATGTGTAATCACATATAAAACTATCCTTTCCTTCCTGGTTAATTTGCTCTGCTATTCTATCTAGATTATAGAGCATATGACATTGTTATTGTTCATATCAAATTATATCCTCTCCGTGATATCCTCTTTTCCTGTCTCAGACGTGCTCCGCTCCCTCTTTCTGTACGTGGAGGTCGGAGAGCTCTGGTGGATGATCTCTCTCAGGAGAACTCTGACTCTGAAGAACCTCCTGCCTCCCCGACGCCCTCTAGTGGCCTTCCAGGAACCCCTGTGCCGACTGATAGTGCCCTGGGACCACCTCCCCCATACAGCCTCACAGATGCGAGTGAGCAGAGGGAGGAATGATGGGCAGTTGAACAATAGAAGGAATAGACGTACAGACTAATCTATAAACTGACACAGCGCACACTGTTTTGACTATACCTCTGCAGCCGAGGCGGAAATTATACTGAAGACGCACATGAGCGTTCACAGAGGATATAATACTAGTACTACTGAAATCAGTCATATGCTGACATTGAATAAGTGGAAATCCAGCTACTTTTCCTACCATTCAAAAGAAAAATAGCATTAAAGTATATCAGAGAAGCCACATCAATGCAATGTATATCAGGATTAATGTGGCAACTCTTATGATTCAGAGGCCTCAGATGAGTCAGTGTGTGATTTAAGATAGCTGCACAAACCCTATGCGCTTTTTCAGTCAGCCATAAGCCATGTATTTAAGGGCAATTTACATGTTAATGATGGCAATCAAAAAAAAGAAGGCAACCAGTCTTTTTTCAAATGCAGAACCATGATAAGACAAACTCTCATTGGCTGTGCTTGCATGAAAGATTAAACTGCAGAATTACTGTCAGGCTTTCTCTCTCTCACTTTAGCACAAAATGGTTTTAGGAATTGGGAATTAAAATTTTTAACAAAGTGTTTTTAAATTGTTATAATAGAGAAAACAGCATTTTGAATCAAATGTGATTTGATAAGGATGATTCTATTCATATAAATCAGACATTTTCATATCAACAAGAAAGTGAAAGAGAGAAATTGATTTACTGTGAAATAGCTACAAATATGAGCCAGGCATGCTAGCTTTGACTTTTGACACTGAGATGATTGCAAATGCAATTTTTACAATCCAAATAACAGAATCATCTAGGACAAAAATGAAACTTTTGAAGGCAGTAAATAAGATAACATTTATGAATTCACTTTGATCAAATTCATGACTATTAGTAGTAGAAGTAATAATTCAGTGATAGTTCTCATTGGCTCAAACGGCACTGAAAATATTAAACCCATTTAAAATGTTGTACACGCAACACAATAAGATTCATTTCAAGAACTGTTTTCCAGAAGTACAATATAAAATAATGTTCGATTATCATTATAGATAATATTCAGCACTTCTGGGTAGCAAGGCTTTTGTTTTATTCTCCATTTCGTGTTTTATCCTATTCCTCAGTATTGTAAACGCCGACCTTGCTTTTTTTTAGGTGGTCAGTTCTGAAGTGAGTTCATGTGTTATGTAGACTGTGAGCAGTTAAATGAAATTTTATTTTTATTTCATTTTTTTTTTAAAGTACTTATTTCATGTCACTCCCAGGTTCAGTCTGCTTAACTGAAATATTTCAGTCAGTCTTTCTATTCTCATTATCCAGGTTATTTATTTCCATATTGAATGTCACGTTTCTTATACTTTGCAGTGTAACATTAAATGCAGACAGAGATCCTGAGGGCGAACACTGTGTACTATTACCTGCATCTTGAAACAAATACACTAAATTCAGTGCGGTAGCAAAGAATTTGTTGTTGCGGATTTAGAAAGAATTAACAAATGGTCATGTGCACGATGCCATTTTAAAAAAGGGATCTTTGGGTTTATCAATATTACATTTCGTTTCATAACAAGTCGTATAAAACTGTTATGGACGAAAGCTTTATGTGTTACCAAATTGATGGCATATGGGTGAAAAAAGGGATGTTATCCTAAGTAGTTAGATAGATAGGTAGAACATACATGTAATTTAAAGTGAAACTCAACTGCAGTTTCAACACCCAGGACCTAATTCTTTCCCAGAATTTCATCCTAATTTATTGCCTGCACAGAGGATGAGGTATTGCACGTTAGATAACATTTTTTTATGAAGTCTCTTGTAGATGTTTGGTGAAAGTGAGGGTTGAATCGTTTTTTTATTCAGAGATCTTAATGTGAGATAATATGGTACCTACATGACAGAACCTTATAAATTGTTTTTCCTGATTATTTCTATGTGCTTTAATGTCACAGTGCAGTTTGTAACTTTAACAATAAAGTGCATTAAACCACACAGAAGACTCTCAACACCTCTGCTGAAAGTCTTCTTTAGGAGGTCCGCTGAGAAAACACAAGACCTTTCCAATAGTGTAACGTCTATTATGTTCACCTCAAGTAAAAAGCTGCTCTTGTATTATTATTTTTTTTTCCAAGCTTCATTTTAGAAACTTCTGATCATTTTTCTTTTTTTTTTTCCTTATGCGAATGTCATCTAATTAAAATAAAAATGTCATGTTACACTTTTACAGGGGTTAGTTGTTAAATGGATTTAAATGACATTCATATTTGTTCACAAAAAAAGGTTTTAGGTTTAGGACCAAACAATCCACTGCATTCTTGTATCTTTAATTTATTAGACATATGTTGTTAAAATTAAAGATGTAGTACGGTTGGCCTTTTTTGGCTGCCTGCTCTGTGTTGTTTCTTTGTGCAATAACAGTAATTTAGATGCACTGGTGCTGTAAAGGCTGGTGAACTACAGGTACAACGTGTTTACCGCCACTACATATTGTTCAGGACTCACACTGGCAATCGTGTTTAGCTGACACTGTTTACGATATATTCTCATCAGTATTATGGGAGAACATTTTGACTGATAAATCCACACTCATAATAAATGTTGTCATAACTTAGCCATGTGTTTTTGTCCCAATTGATTTATATTCGCTTTTATCATTTTTAATTCAAAGGATCTGTAGACAGGCTTTTTTTTCTCTTTCTTTCTTTTTTTTTTTTTTTTTTGGGGGGGGGGGTGATTTTTTATTTAAAAATAAAATTACGCTCTTGAAAAGTACACTTTAAAGAAGCTCTTGGGCCTTAATATTTATTCTAAATGTTAGTTGAACCAACAATTAGCATTTCCCTGCATTTGGTATCGGAAAATGTAATGTAAAAAAAAATCCATAAACTCTAGTTAATTAAAATTAAACCTTTTAAACGTACAATTTGTAAATATTTCCTTTAGATTTCTATAATTTGCTTATTGTTAAGCAAAAAGTAAAAGTCTAGGCTGAATCACTAAAGAACATCTAATAGTGAATAAAAGGACCGTAAAATATCATTTGGAGTTAGTTCTGTCTCAGAAATCTTTGTTTTGTGCCTCTGTGGAACTTTTGAACTATTTATTTGCTTTCATTTGTTTTGTTTATTTTTGTTTTGTTTAAAATTTGGCTATATGAATAAATCCATGCCTGGGGTGACTATACTGTGTGTGATTGGTTTTAAGATATGTCCATCATTCCACCTTTTACACAGTAGTAACATATCCATTACCTTTTGTAAATGTAGCTTTAGAAGAACTGGCCAGTTTTTATGTGTAAGCTCCAGATACTCTATTATATTAAAATCTATGTGAATAAATGACATGATTAGTCTCTTTATCTAACACACTATAGGAAAATTTGTACCTCGATGACGATATTATCAGTACTAATGTGCATAGACATGGATCAACAGACTGAACTTTAATTGTAGCCTTAATCTCAGACCATACATGTGCCATGGCTAAGCCTTTGGTTATTAATGGGAAGGGTTAGGGTTAGCCTAACCCTAACCCAACAGATTGTACACTCACAAGCAAAAAACACCTGCTGAGCCATGTAATTATTATCTAATCAATCAATCATGTGGCTCACACAAAATCATTCGCATGCAGGTCAAGAGTTTTAATTAATGTTTATTAAACGTGGCAATGGAAAAATCAGAGGAGATCAACAGTTACTGAAATAGTCACACTGAGCTCACTTTTTTCACCCAGTCCTGATGTTTAAGGTGAACCTAAAGCTCTTCACCCGCATCTGCATCGTTTTATCCATTGTTCTGCCGGCACACGATTGGCTGATTGGATACTTGCCTGAACGAGAATGGGTCCAAGGACCAGTACCAGCTGCTTCCCATTCACATTAATTCCTGATCAAAGCTTTAAACATTGGGTATCTTTGTCATGCAGGATTCCTTGTTCTTGATTTATTTAAGTTCTTGGAGTTTAAAACATTTTACATTTAAGTAAATTGAAGTATTAACATGCTACAGTGACAAGAATGTTTCACTGAAATGACATCAATCCCAACTTATAATTTTTATTATTTTATTATTCTATTTTCTATATAGAAAAATATTTAATCCACAATAACCAAAGGCATAACAGTCAAAAAAGATATAGTATAAATTGTATAATAATTAAATACTTGCATATATCTTAAAAATAATCCATTCCAGAGAAATGACAGCTTATTTACAAAGTAATAAACTTAAGATGATTACTCATTGATCACATCAGTGCTAAATATTAGCAACCTTTCATTACTCGTAGGTCCTTCAGCAGTAGGTATGTCCATGCGATCTGACCATACTGTTAAAGTTCACCTCTGTTGCTATGTTACTGAAGAGCCACTCATCATTCAGTGGTGGAGTTGAAACTGGATGAGGGCGTGGATTTTGATAAGGGGCAGGAAAAGACTGAGCCACACCATCAAAGCTTGGAATACTCTGATTACCTCCATGATTTGAAAAGGAACATGAGTCTCCTAAGCAGTTGCCATTGTCTTGCAGTGGAATAGCAAAGTCATAGCAGTTTGCTATTGAGGAGGAAAGCAGGTTTACAGGACTGGAAAGGTCCAAGAGTGGATTTAGAGTAGATCCTGACTCTATCGTTTTCTTCTTTTCATCAGTTATCATATAACAAGGACTTTCTTCCTTGCTTGGTTCATGATTGTAGTAATTGAGATGTTGCTCCCAGTTTTTAGGTTGGGACTGGTCTGACGGGTCATGTTTAAGTTCTCCCAAAATATGACTTAGAAATTTACCCTGCTCATATATAGTCCATGTTCCTCTGCTTGAGTTCTGACCTTGATTCTTTACTGCTGTACTTATGTCTGGCTGATTTATGTAGCATTTCATTGCTTCTTTGGTTTGGCTTGCTTGATTGTGGTGGCCACTGGATCCATAGTGTCCTAGACTGTATGTAATGTTACTTACCAACTCATCATCCGAATTCGTGTCCTGTACAGGATTTTCAGGTATTGTTGTATTTTGACGCAGTCCTCCAAAAATATCTCTATTGCCACAGGTTGCTTGCTTATCCATGGAAAAGTCTGCATGTGAAGTGTTAAGGAATGGAAGGCTATCTTGAAAACAGCTCAGGTCCTCTTCATTGTGGATGTCCCAAACTGCAGCCATGTCCATTTGGTCAATGTTTTGTAAATATTCTTCTGAGTCTAGCAGTTCAAGATTCTCCATTAAATCCATCTGTAGATTCTCTGCAATATGTTGAATTTGGGAGGTGGGGTCATTGTCTGGTTGTATTTGTACATCAAAATCACATGAATTCAAAGACAAAGGAGATACCGGTGATGTGGGTGATAGATCAAACAATGTCAGGCCTAAATATTGTTGTTCTCCTTCAGGTGAATTAGAGATCTGTACTTGTGAATAATCTGTTATTCTTTCAATACTTGCATGTGAGGTAAATACACTGTCTTCTACAATGATGTTGGTAAGTGGTGTTAAGTCACTCAACTCTGCAGATGCCCACTGAAATTGTTCCCTTTCTCCAGTTAACTCAGTGATTTCCTGTGGTGAGTTCTCATCACTACGCTCTACCTCTTCCCCATCTTCCCTTATCTGGTTGACTTTTCCATTGTTCGGGTTATTCGTAGATGTGTTCCTCAATGAGTTTTTATGAGGGTTAATCACAAGGCTGTCTAAAGTTTGTGTGTCATTGTCCTCATCCAGGTGTTTTGTTTCATCTTCACCAAAGACAGCAGTGGCTACAAAGAAACAAGGATTCTACAATTTTATAATAAACCAGAGTCAAGATACAGCAAGACTAATCCTGACCATTATATCTACTGTAATTACATAAATATGAGACCTTTTACCTTTTTTCAGGTTTTTTTCCGATTCAGGTTTATGAGTTGACTTTACTTCTGATTGTCTTTGTGACTCTGTGTCCGTCGAAAAAAGACCTGTTGCCAGTTGATGATTGGCTGCCTCAATTTCTGTAAATTTCCTGGAACAATTTAAACAAAAAAGGTTTTCCAGTATAAATAGATTAACATAGATAACAAGATTTAAAAAAAAAAAAAATAATTCTGATATACCTCTGGATCATGTTGTGTAGAAACCTTCGGTGGTTGACCTGCCGTTTAGAAGACTTGTTTTTACGAGGCTTTTGCAAAGTCCGCATCATGTATCCAGCTGCTGATGTCATGAATGTAATAAGGTCACGACCCCATGGCACTCCTCGATCCAGCCCCGATTCAAAGGATATGGCACTGGATGGATGCATTTCTTAGAGAAAAGTTGAACAGGAGTAAAGTGATTTTTCCCATTTTTACACACTTAATTCATAAGAATTACATTAATTAATTAATGAGAGTAGAGTGTAGTATCTGTGTGATGATTTGTATTTAATATGAAATATTAAATATTATAAATAAAAAAATTAAGAATTTCAATTGCAACATTTTAAATGGAGGTAAAACTGTTCAGACACCATCCTAATTACTTTTTCCTTCTAATAAGCTTTAGAGTCTAGTAATTAAAAACATACCCTGTGTAGAATTTTTAAAGTAAGTAGTGAAACAGCACAAACAGCCTGTGAAAATCCAACTATCAAATAATCATTATCAGCAAAAATCACAGTCATTACAAAAGAGCATGGTGCCTACAATCAGTTAATAAATCAGCTAAATTCTCTAAAATGTACTGAAGAATATACCGATAAATTTAAGCCATGCAAAGCTCCTCAGTTTTATTTACCACTTAAATAATGAAGATTATTGCAATTAAGTTCAATTAACCCAAATCTCCCTACTCACCTGTCCTAAGCATTTGTTAGCTCTGCACTGTCTGGTAAGACTGAAAAAATATCTGAAATAAGAAGCAATGCTGTTACATACATGGGCATATATAAGTACACCCTTACACAACGAGTGACGAAAGGAGGGAGGGAGGGAGGGAGGGAGGGAGGGACAGAGCGAGTGAGAAAGAATAAGTCTGAGGTGTGCCGGCATTGAAAATTCTGAAGAAAAGACTTTAAAGAAGGCTTTCTTTTTATCCTTTCAAATTAAGAATGGCAAGACATCACTGACAAAGAGGATAGGAAGTGACTATAGACAGGTCAAGAAAGAAAAGCAGGGCAATTATCTAAGAGTCAACAGCTTTGGTCGTGTGTCCTCTGTAGGCATTGTGAAAAGGACCAAAGGCAGCTTGTTAAGTGTTAGCAAACAGAAGCCCACCAGTTAAGAACTGAACAAGGCTTTAATTGATCAATTTAATTTCCAGACTTCATTAACACATTCTCCTGACTGAGAGCTCTTCTTGTTGCTACATACAAATTGGACTCGCATTTCAACACGGATGCACAGCAGGATTGTTAATTTTACGTATCTATGAAAAAATTCAACATAAGAGACTACTGAGTGATATATGAATAGGTTATGGGTAATTGTGCTTTCACTTGCTTTCTTACCAATACCATGGCAATTGTTAGTGAGGTTAGGAATGACACTTTGAACAAGACATGCAACGCTATGATTTTTCACTTTTTTTAATTACCTACAATGGAATTAACTACAATTTTTTTGCTCATTGGGTTTTCACTGGACTAATGTGACTAAACCACTAAGCTTACTTTCATTAAACTAAGACACAAAAGAACATAAAAAATGTCCATTTTTTTTTAAATATGCTTATATGCCATGAACTACAGAGTAATTAAATAAAATGTTTATATTTTAACAGTAAAATGTTACTGTAGCAAGTTTATTACAATGTCAGCTGATAGAAACAGGATACTAATGCAAGGTCTAAATGTATGTAATGAAATACAGTCAGGTGTCGCAGTTAAACAGGTCGGGTTATACAGTAAAACAACAAGCTGCAACAGAGATGGATAGCGAGAGTAAAGACAGTTCAATGAAATAAGTGATACACTGAAGTAGAGTAAGCAGAAGTATTAGATAACTGCTTCTAAATGCACAATGTGAAAAAATGGAACATTTGCTTTAGAAAACAAGCATCTAGAAGTTTGAAGTTTAAACCTACTGTAGGGAAATAAGAAGCTAATTGTTCATATGCTGTTAATGCTGGTTAACTGACACAGAGAAGAGCATCAAAGACCATGTGACTCAAAATAGTGACAATTGTACTATATTAATTTATAATATATTTTATTATTATGTATCACTTTATAATATTGTATTATACTATATTCATTTATTATATATTATTATATCATTATTATTGTACTAGCTTAATTTTAAGTAACAGTCCCATTTCTGGTTAATATTTTGATAAATCGATCATATACACATTATGTTATTAGTGATAGTCGTCAAAGCATTATGATGGGCAGCATAAGTAACACATTAGCAGATAGAGAGGGGGTGGAGACCTATTTTTAGTATAAACACACTCCAGCTGCTTTACAGAAGCCACTGAAGACCATGTGCTTTTGGGTTGCAGGGAAGTCCACTCTCAATACCAGCAACCCTGAGGAATTAAATGCTATGGAGAATCCTAATCACAGAGTGATCTTATGAAGGGTATGTGCTTAAAGATTGAATGTTTGCTAATTTGAGTCTACAAGCAAGATAACTGATCCCAAGTGGTGAGTTGTACATGTTACTTTTGTAGCTTTACAAATGATCCGTTATGATTTTCTCTGTTTTTGTCCTGCACAGCATATGAAAATCAGTTGTTTTTCAGGATTTGTTTAAAAATGACTAATAATAATTTTTATTAATTGTGTTCTATGTGTTCAAAGACATATTAATCTATGTCTTCCTTTACCATGACACACTTATTTACTCCAGTCTTTTTTCAGCACGTGTTATTTTCTCACGTTTTGCATTGCCTGCTAAAGGCTTATCATTATCACACTTTCATTTATGAGCATAGAACTTTGACCCACTGCACAAGTTAACTCTCATTGGTCAAGACTTGGACTGAGCTCTCTCTCTCTCTTTCTGTTGTCTCCTGGATCTGTGCCAATCACTCTCAGACTCTTACCTGTATGGTGAGTTACTGCTTTTTCTTAATTTCCAAAAATATACAGTACTTATAACAATTGTTAGATCATTTAAATTTTACCATAGTGTTTACAAGGGTTTATAAGAGTGTACTGATTCTTTTATCTTCCATTCCAGCAGATAACATGAATAAAGTGTGGGCCTTATTCAGATCTTATCCATACATTAGCAATGTGGTGGGCTATACAACTTTGTTTGCCACTGCAGACTTGATTCAGCAAAGCACACTGAGAGGTACAAGTGGTCCAAGCAATCAGCTGAGTGAGGAAATTTCTCGACAGGCGGCATCAGTCACATCCAGAGAGGAAGGAGCTACGGCTCACCTCAAAGACTCTGAATGGAGCATGCATTCAGCAGGAGAAAAGGATTCGTCAATAATGGTGACAAATGTTCCAATGCACTGTGTTGACTGGAGACAGACTTTACGAGTAGCATTAGTGGGGTTATGTTTTCATTCCAACTTCAACTACCACTGGCTACGTGCATTAGAGAAGAGGTTTCCTGGGGGAGGGGCCAAAATAATATTTGCAAAAGTCTTTCTGGACCAGTTAGTTGCTGCTCCTGCAACAATAAGTGCCTTTTATATAGGTGAGTAAAGAAGTGTTTCTACAACAGACAACATTCTTCAAGAATAGCGCATGATTTTAAAATGACATACTGAAGGTTTTTTTATTTATTTATTTACTTACTTACTTACTTGTTTATTTATTTATTTAATTTATTATATATGACTCCTGGTTCAGCAGCAGGATCTCCTGCTCTCGTTGCTGTGGCCAGGGTTCGAATTCAGGATAGTGAGCTAACCCAGCCACTGAAGAGTTAACTCTCAGTGTCGGCCTCAAGCCCAGATAAAATGGGAGGGTTGAGTCAGAAAGGTCATCTTTCAAAAAACCTGCACTAAAATCTATTCTTTGCACCACATGATTTGCTGTGCTGACCCCAACATATTTTAATTAATTATTTATATTTTTATTTACTTGACTCCCAAAGAGTCTAATCTGCTGTTTAGACTACTGACTAAAAATTTATAAATACTTTTTTAATATTGTTTAGTATAAAATCTTTACATTTTTTAAAGGTTTGAGCACCCTAGAAGGGCGAGATGACCCCTTGGAAGACTGGAAAAAGAAATTCTGGGTTTCCTACAAGGTAAAATAATTATATTCTGGAGAACTCCACAGCAAACAGAAAAAAGTTAACTATAGTACTTTATTGTGTTTGTGGACGTTTCTGTATCATGTAATCTTTTCTTTATTCAAATATATATTTGCTTGTTTAATGGCCATTTAATTGTATTAATCCTGGTGTAGATTTATAACTGTGGTAAAGGTCAGTGATATATCAGTAGTCTATTTCAGATGGATTTTTATTAATTAACCCGTTTAATACTTTTATTTAAGCCACAGCACTGTTGAACGTGTGAATATGGTTGTCAAAAGATATTGATTAATTTTCTATAAAAGCACAACTTTTATACTTTTTTAGATTTATTCTCCTGTACCTGGTGTAATATTTTATAATTTTTATAGTAGCAACTAACACAGGGACGCTCCACATATATAGAAATAGATTTTTAGAAATGTGTTATCTATGATATGTCGAAGTTTTTTGGAAGGTGCCCTTCATATAAAAAATAACAGTCAGACAGTCAGAGGTAAATCTGCTGCATCAACGGTTTCTCATATGGGTCTTTAAGACAGAGGACTTTGTACTTTCTGGCTTCTCAATAACATAGCAAGCTACATTTTTGTCTTATTAACATCAAGATAGGGAAAATAAAAGATTTTTTTTGTCAAGATCTTTGTAAAATTGCTTTGGTTTATGAGGAATAAAACACTTTGAGGTGTGCTGTTTTTAGTAAACAGTCTCATTAACATCTGCGATTCAGAATCTTTTATGTATCTGATTTTTAATTCTGTTTTGGCAGACTGGAGTTGTCTACTGGTCTATAATGCAGGTATGACAATGCTCATCCTTCTGTCCATCTATCCATTTAGTCACCGATCGTTAAAGTGCAACTACAAATGTTCTGCTCTTTCCTTTATTACAGGCGGTAAATTTCACTCTGGTTCCCCCAATAGCACGCACAGTTTTTGTTGGAGGAATCTCTCTCGGCTGGACTGTCTTTCTGTGTCATTTTCGACAACAAAAGAATGAATCTCATTCCATTTGCCCTTCATAGCATACATTAATTATGTACAATTAAATAAAAACTAGTCTGATGCCCTTAATTTTCTGTCAGTCTGCATCTCTTCAATCAATGTTTTAATAGCCTTATGTTGACCTGCTCATTGGAATATATATTATATATATAATTAGATAAAATATATTTTCAGATTACTGAAATCTTTTACTGTTTTGATAACATTGTGAATGGAAAAGGCTGCCGGTAAATGACACCAGACTCGAAAGCAGACGATTAGAATATGAGTCGTTGCTGAACTTCAAAGAAATGACACGGGCACATGACTATGCGGAAGACGTGTTCATTGCGTCACACTGCTTCGAGCAGTGTCAATTGTTTCCCTGCATTTCACTGCAATTCAAGTTAAGTCAAGAAGCTTTTATTGTCATTTCACCCATATATAGCTGACGCAGTTCATAGTGAAATGAGACAACATTTCTCCAGGACCATGGTGCTACACAGAACAACATAAAGCTACATAAAACAACACAGAACTAAGGACTTAAAGTTGTCTAAGCCACATAAAGTGCATCTGTGGAAACAAAGATGAAAAAAATGCAAAACACTACAGGAACAAATACACAAAATATGTAATAGCTTTGTCCAGTGTGCATACAGTATATAATACTGTACATAGTGCAAAAACAATATAGTCTCTATTGATGAATACACTAACACTGTTTCACTAGGTTACAGATTTAGGATACCATCAACCTAAAACCTATTATTTGTACACATAAAACAAACAAACAACTTCAATTCAATATGTTTATTTGTCACATACACAATTATATACTTATATACTTTTTGTACTGAAATTAAAACAAGGCTACTCGACCAAGACTGTGCATAAAAATAATCTACATTTTAAATGAAACTTTAAAAAAAGAATGAATAGTAATAAGAAGAGGTAATAGAATGTGATATTTAATATGTTGTTTAAAGGGGTATAAAATACTTAAATGCTATTAATATTAGAAATATTTGTACTTGGGCATGTTATTGAAAATTGAAATAATAATAATAATAATAATAATAATAATAATAATAATAATATATTTAGACCTTCGTGTGTCTTTTTAAACAACTGGAAAATGTCATAGGTTTTCACCTGAAAACACAATATAACTTAACTTCATCAATTAATAACACAATGTGAGTGTACTTTTAACTGAGATTCTGATACATATTTTGCCTTAGTATAATTTCTTCTGAATGTAAGTCGAATGTATTTTAGAATGATAAATACTATGAGTGAATGTTAGCCTTAAAATAATCATTGTCATCGTCTGAAATCTATCAGAATCAGAATCAGGTTTATTGGCCAAGTGAGTTGACACACACAAGGAATTTGGTTCCAGCATAAATAACACTATACATTTAGCTTGGACTATACAAGAAAAGACAATACAGACAAGACAAGACAAAACAGACAAGACAAGACAATAAAGACAAGACAAGACAAAACAGACAAGACAAGACAATACAGACAAGACAAGACAAGACAAAACAGACAACACAAGACAAAACAGATGAGACAAGACAATACAGACAAGACAAGACAAAACAGACAAGACGAGACAAAACAGAGTATACAAGACAATACAGATAAGAAAAGACAAAACAGACAAGACAAAACAGACAAGACAAAACAGACTGTACTAGACAATACAGATGATGGGAGACTATACAGATGATGTGAGGCAATACAGACAGTACGAGTATTAAATAGGAATACAGAATATATGACAGATCAGTCATGTACATAAAGTGTGAGAAGTTCATGACAGTGCAAATAACAGTGGTGTGCAGTTTTGTGCTTTTGTACAATATACAGCAGCAGTAATGTGTAACATATACTGATGATGTGATGACTGACAGTTCTGATAATGCAGTACTTATAGATATGAAGCAGGGAATATAATGATGGTGAGTTGTTCATTTGGAAAGAATTTGAGGAAAGAAACTGTTTCTGTGTCTGACAGTTTTGGTAAACAAAGCTCTGTAGCATTGAGGAGCTGAATGAATGAGGTTGTGTCCAAACTATTATGAACACAGAATCATTGTTAGAGCTGAATGTACGAATCCTTTAAAACGCTACAGCTCCAAAGCCGACATTTTCCCTTGCACTTGACTACAGATCTGACCAATGTGAAAAGAAGATGTGGTCACGTGTTGTCTCAGTTACCACCGTGTTCTCGCTGAACACTTTATCGCGAGATTACGCTACTTCCTTTTCCCTTTTCCCTCTGAGTCCAAGATGGTAGGTAGCAGCTTTGGCTATTTTGGGACGTGTACTTTTAAAATCTCTATCCATCCTCATATCTCTACGGTCCTATTTTACGAAAATGGATTCAATCGAATATAACAGAGATTCCCGGATGAGATTTTTGTAAATATTATTGTGTTAATTTACAGTTATAACACCGTTGTACACTAATATAATAAGTCAAGCGGCCTTCTCTCATATATATAAACATGTGTACTGGGTGGCCGTTTTTGTATCACATTAGTCCAAGTGTAATTGTTTTATAGCTATTTTTAAACAAATGAGCAAAAGTAAATATTTGAAGCTCTGTTTAGTTGAATTTAACGAGCACACTGGTGTAATAGCCGCTAGCTAACTAGCTAGCTAACGCTCCCTGTGTGTGTAGCACATCACCGAGTGTGTGTGAGGTGTTGGTGAATGTATTGTATATCAAGACCAGACTGTATGTATGGTTTGGGACAAAATGGCCTAAATTAAACTTTTTTTTCTTTTCTGTTCGAGGTTTTACTAACTGTTTCCCCCCCTCACCCGTATGACTAGCCGTGTTTCAGTAGCTAGCTGGTTAACGTTAGCAACAACTCATTGAAACGAACTGCCGGTAGTTTTCACGTGTAATCGTGGTCAGATGTTTTGCCTTTTTTTTTTATTTAGACAAACACAATGACTTCTTAAAGTCTTTATGAAAGATATGAGTGTTTTAACATGACTGTTGTTTCTGCAGGGAGTTGACATCAGACACAACAAGGACCGCAAGGTTCACAGGAAGGAGCCCAAGAGCCAGGACATCTACCTGAGACTCCTGGTCAAGGTGAGTAACGTTTGATAAAAGTATCACAATTTAACTGTAAAATTATAAAATATAAATATTATAACTGTAAAATAGTTTCTACAAGAGTACTTTCGTGTGTATTTGTGTGTATCCTATTGGCTTGTTTGCTGTTTATTTGCCCATAAATAATGTTCAGTTGAAATGGACTAAACACTGCTTATGTGAAAGCACTCTTAAGTCTTTGGTACAGTGTCATGTTTAGGGCATTATTCAAAACCGCTCTGTTTTCTCTCCCCTCAACAGTTGTACAGGTTCCTGGCTCGTCGTTCAGATGCTCCCTTCAACAAGGTCATCCTTAAGAGACTCTTCATGAGCAAGAGCAACCGGCCGCCTCTGTCTCTGTCTCGCCTGGTCAGTAGACCCACTGCATTTCTGAGAAATAATGCTGTAACTTTGTTGGTGCTGCCCAATTTGGGTGAAAAGTTTATTAGAAGTTATAATAAAACACTGGTAAAATAATGTTAGTATTTTTGTATGCTTTAATCAGTTTGATTATATCAATGGCACTGTTTATCAAACCACCCACAGAGACTGTATTAGAAACCTGACACTGAATAGACCTCTTTCAGAAAACAGGAGAAATCAAAGCTTGATGTCTTTTATTGAACTTCTATAATGTCAGTGTTGCAAGAAAAGTTGAAAAATGATAAAGCTTTATTGAAGTATCTCTTGTGAATATATGTTGTATTTTTGTTCTCGAAAGTTGTCTGCTGCACTTACGTCATGGGATATTTCTAGCACAACATTCAGTAGAAAACTTACAGCAATTACATAAGAGAAATGTAAGCATCAGGTTTCAATTTTGGCTGCTAAAAACAACAAAAAGAGCTTGAAGTACTTATTTCACTCACCATTTTCCAGCAATCTACAGTCACTTTTTAAGGAAGTACAACATATGAGTCTAGTCGAGTAACACGACCGTAATTCCAGGATGCTGTACAGTTATACAGGACTCAGCTGGGCCAAATGGAGAGCTGAGATCAGTCACAGGGTCAATGTAATATAATTAAATATTAAGGCTGCATTTGTGTGGGGTTTTGTTTGTTTTTAACCTGATGTGTGTTTATAAACTGATTTTAGAAAGCTGATTTGGGCCAATTTTCATTTGGGTTTGAGATTTAAATGAATTGATGGATGAGGGAGTTGGTTTAAGCTTCTGTTTATTCTGAAATTCTAAGGTAGACATCTGAGTATCATGCTTCCATTTCACAATTTAAATGCTTAGCTTCAACAGAAAAATCATAATTGTATTTGTCTGTGCTTTGTACACAGATCCGTAAAATGAAGCTTCAGGGCCGTGAAAACAAGACAGCTGTTGTTGTGGGAACTATCACTGATGATGTCAGGATTCAGAACATCCCCAAACTGAAGGTCTGTGTAAATGTAGTTGTGTATCAACTTGTTCATTTAGTCACAACTGCTGATGTCTAAATTACTTTCCAAAAAGATTCTCATATTGAATAATTTGCTTAGGTTCAGTTTGTTTTATTCAGTTTAAGTGCCATGATGTGCTTTGTTAGCTTTAGTTGTTGGTTGCTTAGATGGTTATTGGTGGTGTTTAAACTTAGTGGATGTAATAGTCACAGAAGTGCTCACTCTTGTTGCTTTTGTTCAGGTGTGCGCATTAAAGGTGACAGCAGGAGCTCGTAGGAGGATCCTGAAGGCTGGTGGCCAGGTCATGACCTTTGATCAGCTAGCTCTAGCTGCCCCCAAAGGACAGGGCACCGTGCTACTGTCTGGTAAGAGTTTAAACAGGAAGACACATTTGAGTTTTATGTTAGGCATCACATCTTACACAAAATATATAATAGCACTGATTTACAGAGTAAATTGTCATTGATCTAGGCCAGTGTTATCACAAATTCGAGTCGAGGTGTTAATATAATTCATTATGATTCATTTTAATGAGTTTGCCCTATAATACAGAATTTATTTGAATACAAATATTCAGATACTGATTTTGTTCTAAAAGATTTATGGATTTATACATGAACGCAACGTGCAGTCCTGTAATATGTAATTGCTGACACAAGAGCTGAGAGGTTCATCCCCAGTTATTGTTTGAAGTTTGACACTGAAGCCTACACCAAAAAAGAAAAAAACGAAATTACATTAGTGCAGAGTGGAATATCAATTTAACTGCACATGAAAAACGTGTTGCTTAAGTCTGACCTGAAAGTCAGATTTCACAGATTGCTGTCCAGACAATTTTTTGCTTCTCAAATTCAATATCTGATAAGCTTTCCATGTAATCATTTGAGTTGTAAATGTCTTTTTACACAAGTGTGCCGTCAATTTTATGTGCAGTTTCCTTTTAATTTGGCACATAAACGACTACCTTTTAAAACATCTTAAGTCCCAGCTTAAAGAGCATGTTGTTGAACTGTCAATTTCTGTTGAAATGGTTTGTTTCTAAAGGACCCCGCAAGGCCAGGGAGGTGTATAGGCACTTTGGAAAAGCCCCTGGAACTCCCCACAGCCGTACTAAGTAAGTACTTAAACACCCCCCCCCCCCCCTTTTTTTTTTGGAAACCATTTGTCCATCTCTTCGACAAAAGGCTATAAGCTTCAGTTAACAAAATGAAAGAAAATTCTTGTTCACTAATACATTTCTTTCCCTAATGTGTTAAGTTTGCCACAATAAAACTGCAGTTTAGCAGATTTTTTTTTTTAACGCTAAGTTTGTGTACGTTATTTTAGTACAGTAACGGCTAAGCTTTTGCCTGAGGTCATGCATGTGGAACAGCTCTATACATCAACATTTATATATAAACTCGTTACAAATGAATGAGACTGACAGTGTATTGCTTGTGAATGATTTTTAATTGGTGTGTTCTTCCCACAGGCCCTATGTCCGTTCCAAAGGCAGGAAGTTTGAGCGTGCTCGTGGTCGCAGACCTGGCTGTGGTTACAAGAACTAAAGCTGTGTCTTTGTTTTGTATTCATCATAATGCAAATAAAGATTGTCTTTTCAACCCCAGAGGCTTCTGACATATTTCACTTTTATTCTGAGCAGAATTAAGTCAGTTTGAATCCCATATCATTTGTCTAACTATTTTATGAGATCTTTATTATTTGTACTCTATTCAGACTGAGAAAATCATGTAAGATTTACTGGAGAAGAGAAGCTGCTTTATTCTGATATTTATTTTAAAGCATCATTTACCCGTTCATGAGTGTTCAGTTTTTAATAGGCCAGTGAAGCAGTGTTCATGTTTGCTTATAGTAACTTATTTTACTGAAAATATTTAAAGTATATTATGTACCAGTGTAAGTTGCCATATGGTATGCGAATTGTGTTGCACAATGTTTAGTAACTCTGCCTGTTGCTCTTGTTGAATAATTAGCAAGTTTTAATTTAAAGGATTATAAGGAAAAATAGCTGCTTTGACAAACGTTATATAAACTCTTTTATAATGTCTTTTGTTTTAACAAGTGTGTTATCAAAACCCTTCAAGTAAGAATAACGATAATGTTGAACTGAGATTTTACAGCATGTTTAACTCTGCCAATTCTACATAATATCAAGTATGTGTCACTGTATGTACACGACAGAGACGAGGACGACGAATAGTGACATTAAAGATGTCATTTTAATAATAAGGAGCAGGTAAATCACACATACATACAACGTAGTAAAGACGATAACCGACAATGAGTGAAGACAGTGGTGATGAGTATAAATAGAGTCCGGGTGAACAGACAGGTGAAGACGGGAAATAAACAAATCATGATTAAAAATAAAACCTGTCATTTACACAAGGGTTAACTGAAAAAAAAAAAATAGATAACACTAGACATCCCCCCCCCCACTTTTTAAATGATGGTTAACCCCCTGTTATGTACTCATTTTAAGTTAAGTTCCTGCAATAATTCGAATTGCTTTCTGCAAGCTTTTTAATCTTGTAGCTCTTACATCATGTACTACCACATTTAAATGGAAAATGTGGAGACGTGGTTGGTATTTATAGTTTTTTTAAATGTAATTGTCATATGGTACCTATACTTGAAGTTTCGATATCAGTGTAACAAGCAGCTGAACTAGTGTCAGTGGAAACTACGCTCTAAGTTCAAAGCTGCTGTGGCTAATTTTTTGATAAGCTATTCCAATTTGATCTTCAGTTGTGCAGTAGGGGGGGGGTTTGTATTTTTTTTTCCTAAACACTGGGCAGGTGCTATTTTTGAAATGGTACCCAAAGTACACTTTGTTTCATCATCTTCAGACGTTACTACGAATATATACGTGGATATGTTTAATGATGCCTTTTAAAGCTTTAATGTTAAATTATAATTTTATGGACTGGTGTACAGTTAAAATAGTTCAGAGGCACTATAGAGGCACCTCTAATAAAATGTCCAAATTTGCCAGCTGCATTTTTCAATGGTTGTGTTTGGGTTTAGTTTATACACACACATATGTATACATTAAACTAAATCTGGTTATATCGGACTGGAGATGGTGAGGGTTTATTGGCCACTTAGCCCAGATATATGATTGGGCTGAAATACACTCAGTGTAATAGTCAATAATGTGATCAATATTCCCAAGTTTGGCTTTCTAGCTGATTATAAGTAACTTGATTTTCTCAGTGAATTCTTTTAGACCAATTTTCATATTTTCTTCCTTCATTCCTGTATTTGTTTGTCTTTGGTTTAAAAAAGAAAAATGAATTTAATTAAGATTACAGCTCATAGTGTTTCAGATGTCGTTCGATATTTGGTGTGAAGTCTCCTAATATTGCTTGTTCTGTAGATTCCTACGCTAATCAACCATTTACATTTTACTGTTTTATAAAAAATAAATATGCAATGTTTCCTCATGCAATAATTAACATAAACTACATGCATGATACATTTTTCTGAGAATGGCACTAAACATACCATGACGTATCAAGTAGAGAAATGGCTCAGAGCTGAGAATCGCTCTAGATCCTTAGCAATGTCAGTCACCTCTTCCAGTGGAAAGCATGTCATCAGTGAATGTTTTAAACAAGTTTGCGGACAATTCATGTTTATTGTAAAAAACATTGTTCATTTTATTCCATACGTGTTTTTGAGTTAAATAACAGAAACCACTTTATGAAAGAATGTGTTTAACTGTTTGGTTCAGGAAATCGGTTTTTATTTACATGTCATGAAAGTGTCATTGGAATATAGGAACAATAGATAGAAGCAAATAGTTATAAAAGGCAACATTTTTTTGTATATGTGTGGTTTCCTTTATTATACTGGTATAGCAGATTTGACCAATAATTATTTACCTGAAGATTTATTTTTCAGCAGGTCAGTTGTGACCCTAAACATAGCTAGTTTGCAGATTTGCTGTACAAGTTGTAGCAGAATTGAAGCCCATTAAGCACTCCACCTTGCTAAATCTTCTCATTAAGAATTGAGTTACCATGTGAACTGAATGAGATGCCTTATAACCACAAAACTGCAGTGAGTTTCCAGGACTGAGGGTGAGAACCAATGTTTCAATCTATCAAAACAAAACTTACTCCTGTGTTGTTGCGCCAGAGTTTTACGTAGGTATTGAAGGTGATGAAGGTGGTTTTGCAAACGTGTTCGAAACGAAATTAACTTTGATGTTGCTGAGCGTTCTCTATGGCTTCATCTGTGAGATGTATTTTCAGGAAGAGACTCAGTTCTTTGTTATGGCTGTGGTTTGCATAGAGTGTTCTCCATAATACAGCATTTGGTTTCATAATTGTTGTGTATGTATCAATTTCTGCTATATAAGTTATAAAGATCTTATGTATTGTTTTAGTTTTTTATATCGAATATAAATTGTGCTTGAGTTAAATATAACGACTAAAAAAATTGCTGATACGAGGCCACACCAAGCAACAGCTTTACTTGTTTTCTGCTGCATTTTCTAAACGAAGTAGAATAATGAGGTCATTTTTGGTAAGTGGTTCATAAATCTGCTGAGCAACCTGGAAAATCATATCTCATCAAACACACTCACTTCACTGCCTTATCTACTGGTCTAACACCAGTATATTTTCTGACTCATTTCTCTCCTGGGCTAACAGAAAGTATTGAACTGTCTGCTGATAAGTACTTCAACTTGACATGAATACTTTTAGAAAGGAGTTAAGGGGCTCAATGTTTAGTGTTCCTAACTTCAATGGTTTTACTGGCTGCTTGCACACATATCTCACTGGGAAACACTGTTGTATGCTTCAGGCATAACTCAGAGTGACTGGTTAGAAATGAATTTATCTCAGTATGTGGAAAAAATTATTTGTTGTTTGATAGTACAGTATGGGAAGATGACGTGTTTGGTCCACAATGCTGTATGTGCAGATTGCATACAGACAGCTCCTTGGATAATTGCACAAATTTCATTTAGACATGTAGAATAGTTGCTGCACAAACAAACTTCCTTTGAGAGACAATATAAGATTTGTTTAAAGAACTTTACTTGTGTGTGTGTTGTAAGTATTAGGGTTATATCTATATTTGTTTAGTGTTCAAAATATTAATATCTGTATTTGTATTTGGGTTTAAACCAAAGGTGGACTAATTCAATGTTTTTGTTGTTAAACGACTGCTAATTGTGGGGGAAATGGCTGGTTTTTAAAACTTTTTCGAAATCCCTCTAATGCAGTTATTTTCATTGCTGATATCAGCCTGCAAAATGTTCTTAAAAAATTTTGTGGCCTAATATAAAAATGTAGTCATTTGGTATAAATGCATCATGGAGCATCGGATGTACCTATGCATCATACCTGAATGTAAAAAAAACAACAATTATTTTCTTATTCCCAAAGCACATGTTTGTCTTATCCAAATTCATTGTGAACCTTCCTATAATAATAATAATAATAATAATAATAATAATAATAATAATAATAATAAACAAATTCAGTATGAAAATAGAAATTAACACTTTTTTTTTGCAAAATGTAACTTTATATATATTTACAAAAATGTCCTCTACATGATTTTGTAGAGCCATTTCTTTATAAATACACAGTCGCCTTATAACAGCTTAACAACAGTTCGAGAGTGATGTTTGTCATGTTATGTCATGTGTGTGTCTTTGCCATTTTACCTTTAAATCCCATCCCAATCATGGTCCAGTCATAAGAATGTTATATATATATATATATAAGCAACGAATGCAACATGGTGGCTTGTGTTGTCACACGTCAGGAAATGAAGCATGAAAGATAAAAGAGCATGAGGCTCATCAAGAGTGTGTTGCCTGTGGGTGTGTGTGGTTATCCATGTTTTTTTACAGCTTCTTACAGATGACAGTGGGGTGAATCCCCACAAGCACAATGCTTTCTGTCTGATTTTCCTTATTGAAATGTTTACATGATGATTACACTTGTCATTTAAACACTTTATTATTATTATTATTATTATTTACACTGTTTACATGACACATTACATATTTTTATGTGAATCTCGACAAAGTTTGCTAGGAAATGGTCTGAATCTTGACAGGGTTGACAGCTATATGAGCTATTGTAGTCTTTCTCAGTTGTATAGGCAGGATTATATACGATATACGCTACAAATATTATGGTCTGGATTGAATGAAAGAATGCGCAATAACAACAAAGACCAAGATGTTGGCGTTGAAGGTGGCAGGATTTAAGTTGTCATGAAAGGAATGAATGAAGTTGCTTTCAAGAATTGTTAATATTTTCCAACTCGATCTACATATGTACAGTAGTCCTACACATCATGCTTTTTCCCACTTGAGGGTCTTTATCTTTCTTTCTGTCTATGTAAATATGCTGGTCCTGTATCTAACAGCGTGTAGGAAAGACCCCATCAGAGCGATTGCTCATTTTCGCCCCCTCTCTCAAAGCTACACGTGTTCCACACACAACATGGCAGCTTATCAGATGATCTGTTTTGTTGTTGTTTTAAACGTGCATATGGTTTATCATACTTGTGGGTGTGTGGTCATCCTTCACCTCGCTTCATCCTTTCTCACGAAACAGCATTGCGAAAAACAAAGGCTTTTAGTCAGAATTTCTGCAACTGAATTCTACCTTCTATTACATTCTTAAATGTTTACATTAGGTGTACAAGTCCTTCTTTATTCATACATTTCTAAACTTATTATTTATTTCTTATTTCATTAGTACTAAACAGTGAACAAATTCCAATCTATAATATTAACTATACAACAAATCAGTGAAATCCAATTCTACATTTCTACATTTCTACATTTCACATGGTAATGATGGATGTTCTGTAAAAAAACAAAAAAAAAACAAAAAAAAAAAAGCTGCTTCAGGGATAGTAAGTCTACTACTAATAATAGTAGTAGAATAATAGTCTACTACTAATAATAGTAGTAGAATAATAATAATAATTATCATCAACTTATTTACTTATTTATTTATTTGATCTAATTAAAGCAATTTAGTTACATTTATTCATTGAATTCAAAATTTACATTTTCATAGCAGTTAATTGTGTGTACTGTAAGCAATGTTTTCTCAGTAGTTATTAAGCATCATTATCAGTAGTTAATTTAATGTTCTTTATTTTACTTTATATTAAAGTGGTTACCTGTTTCTTTCTAATAACTACTGTTCTGGAAATGTACAGTCAAATGTACCCTTTGTAAAGACAGGCAAAATATATTTGTTATTCTCCAGAGTCCTTGGTCATCTTTTTCATCTGCTCATTTCACCCCACGGGCTGTACAAAGTGTCTTGTCAAACGTTTGATTCTGTGATGATTTAACTATTTCTGTGTCCACTTCGATCACTTGGATCAATGTCCTGTTGGAATGATACGGCAGTTTTGGCTTATTGTGATTTACAGAAGCAGGAGAAGACTTTAGACATTAGACACTGCAATATAAGGTCTGTATATTACAACACTAAATGAACCATTGAAACGATGCTAATGTTGCCAATGACCTGCTGTAAGCATTACATTCAAGCACATTTATTAGTTATAGTTAATGTCTAATATGTGATCCACAGTACTTAACAGTCTAAATGAAATTCTTTTTCTGTATAAGAATTTATTGAACAACAAATCCACTCTGTGTTTGTACTGAAGCAGTGTTTTTATTGTTATTAAAATCTGAATATTCACTCTACACACTTTACCTTAATTTTCTTTTAAAATCCAGTGCGATGGATTAATTACTATATTAAATCTTGTAGAAAAGGTATATAGTTACGAGGTATGTACATATGAATGTATATGTAAATTCATTACTAACAGTGGAAATTTTTTCTTGTTACAGCACAAGCTTTGTTGATTAATGTTGTCTTTTTAGTGCACAAAAACCCCAAACAAATTTGTTATACAGCTGAATAAAAGATTTGGCAAACAGTAGTAATGTTTCTATCTAGGTAAAATAAAATCTGTCTTCTTTAGTGTAGCATGGAAATGTTTGAGAGCAATTCATTATAATATCTATGTAAGTAGGACCCAGTGGAAAACTATTCTGCATATGCAGTAGCAGAAAATTATATTCTTCTTTCAGGTCAATTCACAATGATGGGAGAAAAAGCTAGAATAACAAACAAAGAGAGAGGTGTGAGGGGGGATTGAGTCATCCAGAACATCATCACTCTCATCAAAACAACCACTGCCCCCATATGCCACATTTCTCCATCGCAGCCTGTTCTACTCAAGAATGTGCCTGGGCCTTCCAGGAAGTGGTGCTAAGCTGAACATGCTGACTTCATATCTGATAACTGCGTTCAATCAGAGATGCAAAATTTCACCTGGACTGTAAACTCTACACTGCTACTGCAAGAAGGCAGACTAAACAATATGGTTAAAGTCTATAAAGTACTTATACCTTTCTGAAATCCCTTAATAAAACATCAGAATTTGACTGTAGTCAAGCTGAAAGCTTGATGATCGTATTTGCACGTACTGCATACCTTATTTATAATCTCTTGCTTAGTAGCTTAACATGGTTAAGCTCAGTAAGATGCATTACTTTAAATTACTGACATAATTACCTAGTTAGAAGCCTTAATACACATGCAACAAGACGTGTTTTGTACCTTTTTTTGTTTACCATAAACTTTATTTTTCCACTTCTTTGCATGTCAATCTTGACATACTTTCAGAAATGAAAATCGAGAAAAGAAGACCTGGGAGAATCCGTGGGTAAGCAGAATTGCCTTTGTTTGCTTCTCTCTCTCTCTCTCTCTCTCTCTCTCTCTCTCTCTCTCTCTCTCTCTCTCTCTCTCTCTTTCCGTTGTGCGTCACTCAGGCCACATTTGAACAAATTATGTCTTGAAGTCATGTGACATAGGAAGAGGAATTACCTCCAGTGAAACACCCACCCACCCACACAATAATATACATACTCAGCCCCAAAACAGAGATTGAGTCAGTGAAAGAGAGTGCATATGACAAGTAGTAGAACATTAGAAACAACAATCAAAGAAGAGAAGTTACAGCTTAAGGAGAGATATGGCACAAGCATATATAACAGTGCAAGTTCTGCTTCTTCTAGCAACAGTCATACCTATCTCATGTGAGTCTGTTTTTTATTTGACTATTTTGGTGTCTTAAATAATGTACATTTTCTTTTTGTGAGCATTAACTGTGATTGTGAATGATTGTGAAGTGTCCTAGAGCTTCTGTGAAGACTAGATCAGTTTGATAAAAAGATAAATAGGAAGATGTTCAAGCAGGGATTTGAAGCAGTGGACTTTCTGTTGTTAATCAGTGTGTGTATTCCTCAGGTAGCTACAGTATGAGAGCCTCTGAGGTGTTTGTGACCAGAGGCTCAGTTGCAGTATTGCCTTGTGTAATTTCTTCTTCAACTCAACACCCAACTGCTGTCATCTGGAAAAGAATTATTGAACGGTAAATTCATCCATATAATCTACTCTACATATAATCACACAATAATCACACAATAATGAAATTATGTTGGCATCAAAGTGATAGATCATGTAATTGAACAAGTCATTTACATAAAACTAACATGAACATAAAAACTCACTTTCTGTCTTGCTCCTACAGTGAAGAGAGGACGGTGTGGCGCAGGGACAGGAGCGGGCTTGAGTTTCGGGCAGTGGGACAGGCACCACAAGCTCATTGTCCCCATCCAAACTTTGGAAGTTCAGATTTCAGTCTTCATATCCAAGGGACAAGGGAGGAGGATTCAGGAATGTATCGCTGTGAGGTGGAAGGACAGAACATCAAGAATGTCATGCTCCATGTCGTCAAAGGTATCTGCAAAAGATACATTAACCAAACATATAGAGATTTTTTATTAATATTGATCTTTTTTCTCTTTGTTCACTAATTTAATACATTGTGCAATTGTAAAATGTTTTGGTCTTAGAGGCTTTACATTTTAATCATATGTTATATAACAATGACAAAACTTCCTTTTGATCGTCTTATATAAAAATCTAAATATAAAAATATTTTATTACAAACTGTTTTTTGCTTCATTTAACACATAAATTCCAAAGGTTTTTTGAGAAATGGGTCAGAGGGAGAATGGAGCAGGCTCTGAGTAATTCAGGAGTTCACTTCACAGTAATAATGAGGTCTTGTTCCTTGTTTTGTTTATCTGCAGTTTCCTTTACTCCTGCTGAGGTATTCGAAGGTGATCGGCTGACGCTGACCTGCAGTATCACTCCACAGCCATGGACAAAGACAACAAAATGGGAACTGAATGGCTCACCAATTGCCAGCCGTAGCGGCATACAGACATTCACTATCGATAAAGTGTCTCAGAAAGATGCAGGAACATGGAGCTGCCTGATTAGAAACAAACAAACGGAAGCAAATGCATCGACATCACTGCAAGTCAAAGGTGCAGATTTCTTTTTTTTTTTTCATGTTATATGTGATTAAAGAAATTTTAGTAATTATATTGCTAGTATAACTTCTTAGTATATAACTTTCTCATATCTACATAACAATCCTGTTAGTTTCACTGCAGTTAGTGAATAAAATGGAATATTACTGAATAGTACTGTTTAAAATAAAATATGTAAATAAACAGCAGCAATAATAGTGTCTAAAGGGTTAACAGGATTAGAAAAGTTAGGATTTGGTCTCATTTAATCTGATTGTCTCTCTCAGGAATCCTGGTCCCTAAAGATAACTCAGAGGTAGTATATGCACAGTTAGGCTCCTCTGTCACGCTGCCCTGCATCTTCTCCAGTGAATTGCTCTTCAACAGTTCTTCCTGGAACAGAGTATCCAAAACATCAAATCTGCCAGCCGTGCTTCCTTCGTCTTTCAACATTTCTTCGAATCCAAGAGTTTCTCGGTGCTCCTCCATGCGGTTGGTTAAATCAGCATACATCGAGAGTGTGCAGGATGGAGATGAAGGCACATATAGGTGTTCGGGAGAGGTGGAAGGAGGCAACGGCAAGCGCTTCGAGGTGGAGAGGAGCATTCAGCTCATCACTACTCAAGGTGAGTGTGGAGTTCTAGTGCAGCACTTCATGTTGTTTGTTAGAGAGAATAAAAATAAAACCAAGTTTAAGAATGGATGTATGACCAAGACTGTGTAACTGTGTCTCTGCAGTTCTGAGCTCAAACAAAAATGGCAAAATGACCCTGACCTGTCGCATTAGCAGCACCAGTCAAGTCACAGATTACGAGTGGGTCCATGTGGAATATAGTGTGAATGATACTCAGATATTCACATCTGTCCAAAAATCAAAATCAAAAGTGCTGAGCGTCCCAAAAGAGAAGCACTTTGGGGAGTGGGTGTGTCGTTTCTATAACAAACAGCAGCTTCTGGGAAATGCAACTTACCAGCCTCATATAATGAGTGAGTAATGCTTCAAAATGTTTACTTCCGTAGAATGCAGCAACACTTTTATTCTAATGTATTCAACTATATTGAGATATCAATGCATAAATAGTAAAGGTTTTATGTATCATTAGAGTGACTGAAACTGTGTTGTGTATGTGTTCATCTGTAGGTGGTTTAGAGGGAAAGCAACAATCTACAAGTACAAACAAAGTAGCGCTGATTATAGGAATGTGCTTTCTGGTCTTGTTGTTGGTCCTTATTTTGCTTCAGCTGTACAAAAACCATCACAGGGTAAGTTCAAGCTAACATATTACAGTTTGATTGTCCCCAGTAGGACAATATATTTGATATATGATATCATAAAAAAAAATGATAGTGAAGTGGTGCATCCTGCTACAGGAACCTATTCCTTAACATACTGTAAGACAAATCTAATAGAAAAATAGCTTGCGATGACTTTCTCAATCTTCAGACCTGATTTGAAGAAAGCAGTGCACAAAATCTTATAGTTATAAAATTTATTGTATAAATATTTGTAAAACAGTGCTAAAATGACACACCTTTCATTGTATGTGTGCAGAGAAAAATGATCTTTCAGTATCCAGCTATGGAGACGATCGTCCACCTTGCGGCTAATGAGCGAGAATTTAGAGAACGGGTCAAAGAAAGAGAGAAAACCCAGAATGGTGCATGTGGTGAAAATCCTAAATCAGAGCTTGTGTAAATCCATTTGGCTGTTTGTGAGTTTGGCTCAATGTTAAGAAATGATTTCTACTTGATGCTTCATACTTTGAATTCTGCTTTGTGTGTGTGTGTGTGTGTGTGCTTGTGTGTGTGTGTGTGAGAGAGAGAGAGAGAGAGAGAGAGAGAGAGAGAGAACGAGAGAAAGAGAGAGAGCCAGAGACTTGCAGAAAATTGTAGCATAATTTTTTATACAAACTTCTTTGTCATAATACTAAGCATAACTACACATTTTTATTTCTGATCTTAATGTATAACACTGTATAATATATTTCAATAAAGTACATGGATTATTATGATAATATACATATTTACATATTGTCTTTTTCATTATTTCTTTTTACAGCATGTCATGTACACTGTAGTGTCTTTAAAAATTAAAAAATTTTCAAGCAAAGTTTCCACTGAGAAAAATATATAAGAAATAAATTTCTATTAGAATCAATAAGATAATCAGTGACAGACAAATGTGACTGCAGTGACAGACTGAAGTCGTATCCACTGATGATTTGGTCTACTTTATTCACGCTACATGACTCCAGACTCATGACTGTATACATTTTTACATATTCACATAAATATAGTTACATCATATAACATAGGCCTTGTAACTGAGTGCAAAAATTTCCATATTACATACAATAACTGGATTTATCTACAAACAGCTTAAAAATGAAGTGGTGCATCCTGCTACAAGAACCTATTCCTTAACATAAGACAAATCTAATAGAAAAAAGCTTTTGATGACTTTCTCAATCTTCAGATCTGATTTAAAGAAAGAAGTGCACAAAATCTTATAGTTATAACACATATGTCTAGAAAAATGAGTAAAAACTGGCCAAGCGCTCTAACAGAGTTAGAACAAAACTGGGTGGAGGAAAATGAGTGGGTGGGGCACAAGAAGTTGGAGACAGTTAAAAGCAAAAGGTGGGCCTGTTATAAGAAAATATTCACATCACAGTCAAAATAAGAAACTGGCTATTTCATTTTTCCATCAAATTTTTGGCAGCAGTATTCTTATTCTGAAGAATCCAGCTTGCGTGCAGAGTCACTTGGGTAAGACTGTGTGCAACTGTACAACTTTTGCTGCTAAATTACATTATATTACAGCATATTGCATGCATCATTCTCAGGAAAGCATTTGTCTCATGTCTGAGAGCCTTGTTAACTGTATAAAAACATAAAATTGTAGTTACCTAGTGGTTGCTATATACTGATATTAATGAAAAAATATTTTGGCCACGTGTCCATTGGGAAATGTGTGAATGATAGTAAAAGTGAGATATACTATTAGATATGGCAATTAAAGAGAAAGTGAACCTTGTTTGACTAAATTATTTTAGTATGCATTTTGTAAGGTTGGATGAAGTGTACAGCACAGCCTATAAAAAGAAGCCGTGTAATCTAATCTGTCCATTGAAAAGTGTAAGAATTTGAGGAGAGATTATTGCCTGGAAATGAATTTGTCTGCATTTAAAACTGCACCACATCAATTATTTTTGCCTTCACTGCACCTCGACTAATAATGACAGTGCATTGATTTTTTTTTTTTTACTTATAATAAAGAATGAACATCTGTGAAACATGAGAAAGTTTTTTACTAGACAATAAATACAAAATGCTGTACTTTCAGTTGTGGTAAGATGTTTGTGAAGCCTTTTTGTGAACTCCAGATTTTTGGGAACTCCACATGTGGGTGCAGGTTTTCATTTAAACCAAGCAGAAGTCACACCAGAGTCTACTAAAAGCCAAGAACAACTGATTAAACAGGTGGAATCAGGTGTGACTTCTGCTTGGTTGGAATGAAAACCTGCACCCACACCGGCCCTTTGCAGATAAGATTTAAATGAATCCATACTCTTTCTCATTCTTAACTTTTCCGAGAAAGATATTTAATGTGGGATCATTTTGATCAATAAATAAATGTAAAACCTATAAAATATTTGAACAATTGTGTTTTCTTTATCTACAGTAGCTTTAGGACTTCAAAGAAGATCTGGCCACATTTCAGGTGAAATATATGCAGAAATATAGAAGATTGTAAAGGATTCACATGGATTCATATGGGCATTGTAAATATACACATGATAAACTAATATATACAAAGGATACAGCAGTGGCATTTACTACATTCTGCCCCCGAGGTAGCTATATCTTACTACACGTGCTGCAGATAACAGATTCCAGCTGGCAGTAGTTTCTGTCATTGCAAGGAACATAAGTGTTGGTGGCTTTACACCTCACTGTAATCTGCATCGCTATGTCTTGGTGTTTTCCGGAGCTCTGCCTTAGATAGGGTCTTTTCAAACCAGTCTGATGTTTCATCATCAAGATCTGTGAACTCCAGCACATCCTCATCATCGAAGCACCAGCCTGGCCAGTCCACAGTTACACCCAGTGGCGTGACAGGTCTAATGGGAAACGATGGGAAAGACAAAGAATTCTTATGCTTTTTTCTAATAGACAGTAATGTGCATCCTACAGTAACAACCACAATTAATATCTGGCTATGCAGTATTGTGTAAAAATTATTTTCACTATATATACAGTATATTTAATTATTCAGTGGCAAAACACAAATGATGGGTACTGCATGTAGGCATTTCTTGTCATGCAGTGCACATATGCGAGTCAGTACTGAGATCAATGAAATATGTATAGATTACATACTTTTGTGTGCTTGTTTTGTTGAACATCCCATTCCAAGGATTTGGTTTACCCATTTTGGACCATGGCTGTGGGGATTTGTGGCTATTCATTTGCAAAAGCATGAGTGAGGCTGGGAACTGATTTCAGGTCAGTGTGCTATCTGGGTTCAAATTCATCCCAGTGGTGTTCAAGGGGGTTGACGTCAGGGCTCTGTACAGCCCAGTCTCTTTCTTAGCGACCACATTTTGTGCAATGTCATACTGGAACAGGCATATACTGTACATCAAGCATATATTGAGGGAAAAACATCATTCTACAGCATACAAAGACATTTTAGATGATTATGTGCTGCCAGCTTTAAGCCAACAGTTTGGGGAAGGATAGCATATGGATGTAATAGTGATACCAATACTCTTGACCATAAACTGAAAGTAGTGCACGGCCCTATGATTGAATATGAAATTATTTTTCTTTTTACCATTATTTTTATTGCATGTTACCTGTAACAATAAGTAAAGGATAGGCATTTAATTGAAAACATTATGGCCATTATGGTCTCAGATCTTTGAATAGTACAGTAAATGTTGGGTAAATTAGTAGAGTAGATTCAGCTGGCAAAGGTTTATACTGTGTAGGCAGAAGCACACAGTAAGATCAAGACACAGACATAAAACACAGAATGAAACTACTGTCTTTTTTCACTCTAAAATCTCATGTTTATAGTCATTTCTTTCTCATGGAACAAACAACATCCAAAAAACAGAGAATTTCAGATTTTAGTAATAATTCCGTTGGATGAATTTAAATGTGATTGGAAAACTAGACAAATCTAGATAAACAGCTAGAAATACAACCAAAGAGGAAAAAAAATAAAAAAAAGTCAGGACCAGCATAGCACTGCCCAATAGTATTGGATGTCTAACTCTTTTGTCCATGATTTAGATAACAGACAACAAAGCATTAAAAAAAGTACCTGTTTTTCCTGTCATTGTCACTGCTGTCCACGCTGGTTTCCGTCCTTGTATGAGGGCCAAACCATCTTGCTCCGAACATCACCCAGTCCTCTGCCTCACTCTCTCTTTTACTTGGTGATGATGACAGTGTGGTGCAGTCAGTGTTGGAACTTTGAAGAGAAGTCTTTTCTAAATGTTTCCCCTCTATTTTTGCTATTCCACGCTCCCTCTCCCGCTCCATGGCCCTATTCAGTAGGCCCTGCAGAGGGGAGGACTTTATCTCAGGGAAGGATTCACTCCTCTGGGGTTTAATTTTGGGTATTTTCTGATGGAAGTTCTTATTATATGTCTCTTTTGGCAGTTCAGACTCAGAATCTGATGACCTCTCATAAGGAACATTCCAGAAAGCACCTCGGTTCTGCTTTACAGAAGCCATCTTAAGCACCAGGTGGTCCTCGGTTTTGACAGATGTATTGGAGGGTCTGCGAACATTATGGTTCTCTTCAGAATCTGAGACTGAGTTGGATGAGCCTACATCAGCTGACATTCTCCTTGGGCCCTGGAGTGGAGCAGACGGCTGAGAATTCATGGGACGTTTCCTTCGTAACCTTGGAGAATTTAATATTCTCGTGAATGTCCATGAACCTGAAAGAGGCTCGTTTTCATCACCTGACTGGTGAGACCAAGAATCCTGCCGCAGATCTGGTTTCTGTGACTGCTGCTGTCCGACAATGATTGCAGACTCGGCTGGTGTAAATTTACTGGGTAATAAAAACTGTCCACTGGTTGGCAACTTGTTTTCCCTTAATTCACCAACTAACCGATTATGTGGACCGCTGGATTTGTTGGTCTCGTGAACGAATGAGTCTTGTTGTGGGAAGGCATTGGACTTTTTTTGTGTTGGCACTTTGTGATTCCATGTTACCCGTCTTTCAATTGTCAGATTATTCACAATGTCTGTTTTACTTTCACAATGTCCGTTTTTACCTCTGTCTCTCTGTTCAGTTTCTTTTGTCGTGTTGTGTTTGTCATTAAATTTTTGTTCTCCGTTTTGCATTTGTTTGCTCAAAAAATGGGAATGTACATGCTGGTTATGCAAATTTTCCTCTTCTCTGTCTAACTGTACAGTTGTAAACCTAAGAGAACCAAAATGACTTTTGTACTCTAACTGTTCTTCTGTGTCACTGATGTTCAGTAAACTGACTGGAAGTATTCTGTATTCTGACTCCTCTAGAATCTGATCACGGGGCTCCTCAGGTTTTCGTAAAGACTGCAAGGCTTCCTGTAAATCGAAAACAGTCAAATGTTTTGTGGTTACAACAACTGAAATTAAAGATCAAATTTAGATAGCTGCAAATCAGAAGAATTTAATTAGGTGATCAGTTTGAATCAAACTAGGATTTATCTTGTCAGCACAGAAGTGCATCGAATGATGGAATTTATAATGTATTTTAAAAGCACACAGCAAACTTCCAAAGACGTATGAGCCTTGTGTGATCTAGTTTAACGCTTTACCTGGGCTTGGTGGATTGTAGTGATCCATACTGCACAGCTTTCTGGGCTGGGAGTCGAAACGCTGTACACACTGACAGGGCAGCCAAGATCACTTACCTCCATCAAGACAAAAGAGTCTAAAAGTCAGAGACAGAGACACAGAGAAGTACTGTATAAGCAAACCGCACTACATTCACATGCAGAACAAAACTGACATATGGACAAATAGTCAAAAATCTGATAAAACAGACAACAAAATGTTAGCTTAGATAATATACTCTATGTATACTACTACAACTACTACTACAGTAAACTTGATTTAAGGTATATTTTTATGCTAAAACTAGAAATTCTGATGAAAAATGCCAATAACATTTTCAGCTTTTCACTACTCATTGAGTCATTTAATCATATAGATATTAAAACAATTGAATAATAATAAAATAAATAATGTATCCTGCAAAACTCATTCTACTAAATTGCTGGTAAACTCTTCTCCACCACTTTAAGACGAACCTATATGGGTTTTGTGAAACGTTCAGAGACATTACATTTGAAACACATTGTAATAAACAAAAAACAGAGCACGGCTTTTGTTGATGCTGGTATAAAAATCATTTGAGCATGTTTATGTGACCTGGTTTGATATTAAGCTTACATTATATGCTCACCAGCCACTTTAACACCTGCAGCATTATGCATAATCTCATGCAGATATAAGTCAAAAAATAAAACATCAGAATGGGGAAAATATGTGATCCCAGTGACTCAGACTGTGTCATAGTTCTTGGTGACTACTGATCTCCTGTGATTTTCATTCAAATCATTCACAAGGGACGGTTTGAATGGTGGTGAAAAATAGTTCTGCAGGTGGAATTGCCTTGTAGGCGACAGAGGTAATGATGCCAGACTGGTGCAAACTGACATGCAGATTATGGTTACATGGTCTACAAAAGCAGATGATCACACTGGGTTTCAAGAACAATATTCTGAGGCTACAGTCGGTACAAAACTGGACAACTGAAGATTGTCATGTGATATTCTGACTTTTTTCCTGATTAAGATGTTTAATGTTGTTCTGATGTTTCTGCCTGAGTGTGTAGTGCAAAGTCTCAGATTTACATTTAGTAGCTTTTGGTACTATAAAGACCAAATCAAATTTCTCTGAGATCATGGCTATAAGCAAAATGTAATAGATGTTTCATTGTTTTAATGAAAGCACTAATAATGTCAGTATTGTTGGTTGTATTTAAACTCAGTGCCAGTTCACTGACTCATGGTACAGTTTGCATGACAGTTTAGATCAATGTTTTCACTTTGATTCAAGTCAAACACAAGAGGAGTTTCCAATCAGATCCTAAGATATGCAGTAATAAAAGCTATGACAATTTTGCTTATGATGTGTAACATTTGCATCTCTCTATGCTGGAATTTACCTAAAGGTAGACTAAATTTCCTGCTCATTAATATGAGCCTACACACATGCAAATTGTAGAATTGACACTTCATCATTCTAATACATGGAAGATGCAGTAGGTTTTAATAATTATAACACTTATTATGTATGGTTATACTGTAATTATAATAAAAAAAATGCTAAGCTAAATTATGTTCTCTAACTTTTTCTAAACAAAGAAAAAGGCCCTGCCCCTGTTTATTTAATATTGTAATTTATTTGTATTAATATTTCCAAAATGTTCTTTCCGAAACCATATTTTTTTATATTCTGTTGTTTTGGTTTTTTTTTAATTAAAATATGTGTTTTATAAATTCAAGCATGTCTATGCAGCTCACACTAGATGTGGCATCTACTGATTCAAACAGAACCCGATAAACAAGTGTAATATCTGTGTCAGCATCAGCATGTTAAACAAACCAAGTAATTAAGTTAGCACACTGTTATCTAAAAATGTCATAAAACTAATTATTATTATTATTATTATTATTATTATTATTATTATTATTATTATTATTATTAATGCATACAAATAATTGATAACACTTTATTTATGGAGCACATATTAGATATAAATAAAGGTAAGTTTTTTTTGTTTAATAAAGAACAAATTAAAAGAGCCTCTTAAATCACATTATTCTTTAGACTATTCATAATATGCATTGTTCAATAATTAGGGATCTGTTTTGTGAAAGTAACTAATAAGTTGCAAATGACTGAGTAAGTGCATGAGTATTAAACTACTAATACCTTCCTATATTTTAAGTTATTTCAAAATTATCTTTAGATGTCTCTGATGTTTAGATTTAATCAGAGATAAGACGATTGGTATTATGGCTTTGGTGTTCTCTGTTTTGTAGACGCAGCATACGCTGGCCTACTTTTCTAGCGTGACAAGATATTAAGACTTTAGTACACGGGAGACAAACTGACATGTTAAATCTTTTTAGCTTCCAATTAGTGATAATTAAAACTCTACATGGGACACATTATTAGAGACCCCTGAACATTTAGGAATAAAGACATGTACGTGTACAATACAAGCTAAATCAACATCAAATATGTGCTCCATAACATTAAATGTTCCATAATAATTATTTATATCAGACTTTGATATTTCAGCTTTAATTGTGGATTAGGGTTAAAAATTGGAATTGGGGTTTTAAAAGTAAACATTCAGAAGCTTAAGTTGTCATAACACCAATACCACAGGGCTATCTGTAGATTGAAAATAAGGTTGTGATTTATGGAGCTAGAACGTGCTTCCGAAGAAAATAATATGAGAGGTTATAAAACTCACAGCCATCCTTAAGTTCTGCACAGTGTATTCTGTCCAGGGACAGTGGGGGGCGCACAACCTTCTGCTTGTCTGATTTCTTCTGGGTTTTGGTCAGCAGTAGCACATCAGTAAACAGCAGCACCACCACCTCCAGCTACAACACAAGAATTAATGCTACTACTTTGTAAATGTGTAAACCTCAGATTCCATGCAAAACAATATTTTTAATGATACCACTGAATCTGAAACAATATCATACAATGTGATATGCTTTTAAATGTTAAGGCAATAAATCAATTTTTTTTGCTCCCTGCCAGTGAATCTGCTATGATAGGAACTGTAAGAAATTACAGATTGTATGCACCCAGATTCCACTACAAGATAGACGTCAGAAAGAGCTCATTCCCAAAAAGGCTTAAGTATCATAAGGCAATATATGTTTAGAACTCTAAACGAATAACCTTGATTAATTGTTAGTATACCAGAAATTATAATCCATATTATTATATAATTGTAATCCTAACAGAATTAGGATTGTTGTATTAATTGTTTCAGTCGTTGGCTTTAAGCACTCCTACACCTTTGTGTCACAAGCAATTGCATCTTGAAAATTTCATTACATTTCTCACCTTACTGTCCTTCCTTCCTCTGACCTTCAGGGTCTCTCCCATTATAAGCTTGCGTATGACCTTGGGTTCAGTACCCCGTATAGGAGTAGTTAAATCAAAGCGGCAGAACTCCTGCATGTGCTGAAACACATAAACACTCACAGTCAGTGAACCTTTCAAGCAAATAATAATATTGGTCATTTAATCATCCTCTTACCTTTTCTATTTCTTCACTCATCCCATGTAATTCATATCCCTCTATCTTTTGGGACATAGCAAAAAGTGCCAGCTCATCATCCTTAAAAAGCAAGTAGTCATTGATGCTGTCCAGAAACTGGCTGACACTGTTTATCTAAAAAAGAGAAAGAAAACATGTATATACACAGTGCTACTCACTCGCTCACTCACTCATTTTCTACCGCTTATCTGAACTACCTCGGGTCACGGGGAGCCTGTGCCTATCTCAGGCGTCATCGGGCATTAAGGCAGGATACACCCTGGACGGAGTGCCAACCCATCGCAGGGCACACACACTCTCATTCACTCACGCAATCACACACTACGGACAATTTTCCAGAGATCCCAATCAACCTACCATGCATGTCTTTGGACCGGGGGAGGAAACCGGAGTACCCGGAGGAAACCCCCGAGGCACGGGGAGAACATGCAAACTCCACACACACAAGGCGGAGGCGGGAATCGAACCCCCAGCCCTGGAGGTGTGAGGCGAACGTGCTAACCACTAAGCCACCGTGCCCCCCACACTGCTACTCAAAATGTTTATTTTTATTAACTTTTATACTGTGTTGAATTCTCAAATCTGATTGCACAGACATCTGATTGATGACATTAGTGTCAGCTGTATTATAAATTAAAGCTAATTTTAATATGTTGTTTCTATAATAATATGTCATGCACAGGTGGACACACTGCAGATTAAGCAGTTTTAGCAGCTGATATATAGCTTAGTAGTTACAGATTTTAAAAATTTTAAGAAATTATATTATTATAATTAGAATATCTCAATAAGGAGCAGATAATTCCATTTAGAAACGTTTTTGAATCTTTTATTTTATTGGAGAAAAAAATCTAAACCTTGATCTGGATCACTCTAATGAGACAGACTGTCTTTCTACTGGAAGGCTTTTTTTATTATTATTATTATTATTTTATTACTACTGTGTATGTTATGTCCAAAAGGTCCCTTTATGTACAGTTGTAAGAGACTGTTGTAGTTCTCCATTCAAATGTCTTACCATGCAGTCGAGTGTTTGCTGTGTATATGAGTCCTGTGTAGTCTTCAGGATGGCCTTTAAAAGTAGGGGGTACTTTGTGATCCTTTGGTGGGGCTTTGCCTGCATGTCGCCCAGCCGCATTCGCCCACATTGGGGATGAGTCTCCACCCACTGCATATGGAAACCCAGAAGGGGAAAATAAAATGCACATTTTGTTTTACAATGTTGGAAAAAAAAAATTTGTCATTTTAATAAATTATACGTCAAAGTGCCTCGTTATTGTATTTACAGAATGTCATATTGCATGATGAATGGCACAGTAACATGTACAACCAAGAACAATATTATATATGTATAACTATGATAAGTTTTATATATAGTGATGTTATTTTTATTGTGTTATTTTATTATTCAGATTTGTGTGGCAGTAAATAAAATGTGTAATGCTAAAAGCGTAATATGACTGTAGTACCATAAGAAAAATGTTAAACTGTGGGTTTATTTCCTGCTGTCTGCGTGTGAACTCCAGATTTCTCTCCTCCTCCCAACAATAATCCAAATATGCAGAGAAACGATCTGCAAACTAGGAGAACAATGTAGGGTTAGAATGTGGAGCAGGGTAGAAAAATGATGTAGTTATTACTGGTGTAGAGAATGTTCGGTGCATGTTAAATACTTGCAAACATCCTGGATCAAGCTTTAAAGGGTCAAATGGTTGGCCAGTCAATCTGACATTCTGCAACATAGGGTGCATCACTTCAAGCCAGAAGCATCTATGGGCATCGAGGATGGAGGGTATGTTAGAAAAGAGCTGGGCAGATGAAACCTGCAAGACAGATATATTTAAGTGAAGGCTATGAGCTTACACTGGGCTGCTTCTACACACCTACACAAAACCACAGTCAGATTAATGCAGTTTTTCCAGATTGTCAGCAGAAACGTGTACAAATTATGTTTCCATAGTGCAACTCTGGTGCATATTCAAACAAAAACTGAATGTTCCATTAAAATGAACAAAAGAAAATGTATTATGAATAACTGTTTTGAAAATTAAGACAAAGATGATGCAACTGGTCCGAATGTTGAGCTTATTCAGTCTATTGATAATAGGTTTGTCGTGTGCAGAAAAAAGACACATAGCTTAAAGTTCAAACCTCATTAAGAAATCCGTGCCGGTGAACATGCTCCAGTGCAGCAAGAACAAGCTGTAAAATGTAAGAAGTTTATACATAAACTGCAAGAGAAATAATACAGATAATGTAATTCATTTAATCACCAAATTAAAACTGATGAAGGTGTGCAAGATCTGAGAATGGAACTGAAGAATATTTCAATATAGAAAATAGTACGTGAGGAAAAAAAAGATTATTATACTATGAAATTATTCTGACTCCAATCAAACCTCGTAGTCAGATTTCTTCTTAACTATAATTTGAGTAGTAGCTCGCTGGAGTCTTACATCAGTGATAATGGTGAGTTTGTTGATGTAGATGATCTCAGTATAAAGGAGTTCCCACAGCGCCTCCTGCTGGTGTCTCTGGGTCTTTGGCATTGTCTATAAAGAAAATCATTTCATATCAATACAAAGGTTTTATTTCCAAAATAATTATTCTGTCAGTTTTTTATTCCATTTCTCAAAGCTATTTTTTTTAAACATTTTTTTCCTCCTCATACCATCCAAGCCTACACAGTCTGCTCTTTTCCATCACCCAACTTCTCCTTTCCATCACATGCTTCACTCCCTCAACCTCTTGACATAGTTATGATAGAATCTTAGATAGTTTACCTTGTGAGAGTGCACTAGGTCAGTCCAGCTTTTCTCCAAGACTTCATATTTGTCTCCTTCTTTGGACCCCCAATTGAGTTTATCAGGAACGGGGAACGACTGCAAAGTCTGTTTCAACACTTCCATCGGTGACTGGCCTCCACCTGCACCGCCTCGCTCCTGATAGAAACAAACAGAAAGTAGACATGGAAAGGTGAAAGGAAAAAATACGAACAGTGTGAACTAGGTGACTATATTCTTTTATTATATCAAAATTCTTTTATTACATCAACATAAAGCAAACCAGTGTATGTTTTGAAAAATGTTTGTACTTCCTGCATGGGAGTTTTATCAGGGCGGTCGCTGAACAGATCCTGAATATGAGGCCCTCTAGATTTTGGAAAGCCTTTCCCCAATGTTGCTACTGGACGCACCTTCAGCTTCTTTTTCTGTGAATATCACAATTATAGGTTTCTGTTCAAAGAATTTTATACAGACAATATATCATATAACACATAAAGAATTAAACCATGTAGAATATCCAAGAGGCACAAATCTATCACAAATCTATTCATCACTTGTAATATTATTATTTATATTTTTTTCTAATATTGTATAGTAATTAATTACACAGGTAAAGGACAGGCTTACTGTTCAGTTTTTTAATTTTTGTTATGTATGTACAATGAAACAAGTAAGTGACGTAGTAAGATCATAATAATATGTTAACAATCTAGCCAGTAAAAACGTGTCAAATCTAAACACGCGAGTCGTCAGTGTGAATCATAATAATATTGTAATAATAAAGGGTCCTGAGAGGGGCTGGTCTTCAGTAGTACAGATTTTTGTATACAGACACACACGCACACACACGCACGCACACACACACACAAACGCACACGCGCACACACACGTACACACACTCACACGCACGCGCACACACACACACACAGATTTGTAAATTTTATCACTATGAATACTAACAGAAATTGTGACAGGCATAAATGGGGGAGGCACCAGATGGTGCTGTTGTTTCAATTTTTCAGAAAAGCTGAACACGTGCTTTACTGTGTAACCTACCATAGCAACTAATTAGAATAAACCGAGCATCAAACTAGTATAAACTGACTAGACTGGATTTTCAATAGGGATCATTATAAGACATATCATTATATATAAGTTTGTGTGACAAGTACCTGATGACCCACACTGTGGAATTTATGTTTGTCTGCTGCCTTCTGGTGGCTAACCAGTGCACCTGCAAATTGTCTCCCAAATCCATCCACAGTATCACTTTCTTTATCTCTTTCTGCCTCTTTCACTTTCTCCATACGTCCATCCATTCCCTGGGCTTTCAGAGCATCTTTATCTGGATGGTATGGCATCACATCCTCTGTAGCTCATGATGGCAGAGGTGCATGATTCCTGATATCAAGGTATATAAGAAAGATCTGAGAGAGAGAGAGAGAGAGAGAGAGAGAGAGAGAGAGAGAGAGAGAGAGAGAGAAGAGGCATACATTTATAGTATAGTCCTGAAGGTCTGAATAACATGAGCAATAGTTAAGCTATGAAGAAGGAACTAGTTACACCACAAGTTTCACAGGATTTGCGCAAGAGCGGAAAACAGGAACAGTAGGCGACAACAAAATCTGTTCTAATTCAGCTGCATTAAGAAATCAGTCTAAAACATTAAACACATTAAACAAGACTCAATACCATTCTTTTTATATAACACAACAAATCTGAACTTAATCTGATCCAGACAGAAAAATGGTTTATAAAATGATTCTTGTCACTTAAATGGTTAGTGGTTGTATTTACAGTTTTAAAATTACACAATTCAAAAACAAAATGCAAAATGATGGTATGTTAATCGTAATGTGAAAATACCGACTGATTCCCATGAGCTTACATTTGAACAAATTGCTGTTAAAAAAATAAACATATGATTCACTAACCACACACTCATGCTTAGAGACGAGACACAACAACTCACCCACGACTGACATCACTACCTATCAAAACACCAGTTCTATTAAAGATCACTGAATAGGTACATTTTCCATGCAAAATATGGAAATTCTCTGTCTCTATAAAGTATCTTCTTTAAATCCTCTTCATTCACATATCACTACATTAGTGGAACATACAACCTGTATCTTCACATGAAGTCACATGAAAGGAAGTTACAAACTGCCCACCTGCATTATAATAATAATTTCTCATCCAAACACCCCCATGTGCAGTGTTCAAAACTCTCATGTTAAGATACTAACACTAAATTACCTGGGTAAAGCTCTATTAATCGTCCTCAAGTAGCCATCTTCAGTTTTTCTCTCTGCTCCAATCTGGCTTCCACACTCTATTCTTATCCCTCCTTCTTTTTTTGTCCGTCAATCACTCTTTAGAAGTGCTTTCAAAAGTAACTGGTCTAACAAGAAAAGCAGGATTCTTCTGTATAGTCTTCCTCATTACAGTTAAGGAGTGCTCACCAAAGTATTTTTTTTTATTCTTTATTCAGCTTTTGCATGCTGTCTTTACTATTAGCCTGCTGTCTTTACCTGCTGTCTTTACTAGTACTCTAATAGTAGTTACTATTAGAAAACATACATAGAAGTGAAAGAGGTCATGGCAGTGCATTAACATACTCAGTTTACAATTATATTGTATAAACATTATCACAATGCAACCTTACAGAATGCCAGATGTAAATGTAGATCCTAATAAGCATTCCAGAGGTAACAGCAGCAAAGGAAAACCCCCTAAGAGGAAACAGACTAAACGGGATGGTGTCCTCTTCTGACACTTGGTGTTTATAGTATGAATATAAATCATTACATTATGCATTCACTGTCCAATTTAATAGAATTGTTTCATCTTATGTTCACATCAAACATCAGCATGGTTGTTTAGTGACAGACTGGCAAATTTGAGTATTTCAGAAACTGCTGATCTGCTGGGAGTTTCTGAAGAGTTTAAGATTGGAATAAGCATTTTTTTTTCTGCTCTTCATATGTCTGGTTTTGGTGAACAAGTGCCAAGTTCAAAATCAAACTGTTCTTGCCTGCCCAAGAACCATACCATATTCAAAGTTATTTATATCACATTTTCCCCATTCTGATATTGGATATGTACATTAACTGAAGCTCTTGACCTATATCATATAGATGAGCAAGTATTCAGGTGTTCCTAAATATGGGGTAGCTATTACAGGGTTATTGTAAATACAGACCGTCCACAACAGCACATGCAGATATCTCCTAACAGTTGGGCATCAGGATAAATTAGATGACTAAATGGGGTGGGATGAGCCACAGAAGCAGAAGGGTATCAGGATCAAGCATCAGCATTCCTCTCTAACACACACTCACCCAAACAAGTCTTTGAAATGAACAATATGCAACCAGTGTGCAAACAGGAATGTTTTAATTAGCAAATTATCAAACCCTAAAATATCAAGTTTTCAATCTGTATATGTTTCATAATAACTAACAATGACAGAATGGTAGAAGGAAGCAGGAGCAAAAAAATCATAAAAGACTAAAGTGCCCAATGTGGAATGCAGAGAGACAACATGCCAGTCATTAAACTTAGATATGAAGAGTAAACACTACATAAAGACACTTTTCTTACTTCCTGAGAAGTTCTAATATCACAAATCAACTAAACAAAGCCATATTACATCACATAGACACAATACTCTTCTCAGCTCTAGGAAGCTGGTGGATACCAAAAGAACTGAATACCAAAGAACATGAGCAGTTTCCCTCTAGTAAAGATCTGGGAAGTAAGCTTGATACACTGATAAGTCTGATTTAGCTTCTTCCCGGTACCGAATTCATGGAAGATAGCCAAGTTTACAAGTTGATTAACATCTCTGCTGATCTGATGTCATAGCCTGGACTTGTCTGGACTAGTATAGTGAAAGTGAGTGTGGTCTCAATCATGGAGGGGTAGTGCAGTCCCAACATTGCCTGAACTTGATTTTGCATCTCTTCTTATTAGATTATGTTCCCAAGATTTAGGAATTCAGCAGTAGGTACTGTTGGGGTCCTGTTTAATTACAGGAAACATAGAGGGGGCTTCTTCACAGACATAACAAGTAAATGTGTACAACTGTTTTATTACTCTTGCCAGATAGGAGATGGGACATCAAATTATTTATTTAAAATTATTTATTAAAGAGTGTAAAACAGCACATAGCTGAAGTTCAATAAAAAAATTGTGAATTGCATAGCATTCGATTTCCATAACCTAAGCATGAGCTATAATGAAATTACATGATATGCAAATTATTATAAAATATATGCAAATCATTACATAATATTTTCAAAACTCTTAGGTATAATGCTGATTTAATTTTGCCTTACAAGCTGTATAACTAAAGCAGCAACTGAAAGAGAAAGCAAACAGAAGAAAAAAACATAAAATAACACATATACACCCTAAATAGCCTACAGATTTTCTTTAGAATGTATTTGCTGCCAAAATATAAATTGAAATTGAGCACAACAACAAAGCGAGCAAACTTAGAACAAAATCTTACAATGTTCTTTTGTTTGACCTCCTGTGAAACCCTACAGGTTTAAAATAAATGTAAAACAGAGGCATTCCCTTTCAGAAAAGGTTTCATTTAGAAAACCTTTAGAATGCTAGAACCATTATCAATGCAGAATACACTTTAGGGATATTTATAATCTACGATGAAAAGCATTATGTACATATAAAATGTAATGTGTATGATACTACAAACATATTCCACTACTACTAACAGTAAACTCATAAATCCAAAATGGCTATATAGAGTTAGTGTGGTTCTGTACTCTGCTTAGATGAGAAGACTAAAATAGTCAGATGACAGTTTTCTTGAAAATATGTCTGATTTCCACTCTTGAATACTGTGTCACAAACAAAAACTTTGCTAAACTGAGCAGCCCATCACAGGATTATTGCATCTATAGCAGTAGATTCACTCAACCTAGGAACTCTGCAATGCAGCCATAATGCTATTTAAAAAGACTTACACACCACTGCTATAATAGTTTGCACTCAGAGATTGAAATTTGTGAAATATTCGGAATTGCTGTGTATCCATACTTGATTTCATTTAAAAATAAGATAATGATGTCTTTTTAGAGGCATACTTGTCCTCTATTGTTTCTGCACAAGTGGTCAAATTCATATCCTTCAGTGTGTTCACACATTCCTGAAGGAGTGTGAATGGCAGGATGCTTTTCCCTCCTCTAGTACCACTCTCAACCCAAACCATCAACATCTGGTACTGGGCATCAGCAAATGCCCGGTTATCTCTTTCTGCCCTGCCGATGTCCTGCTCAGAGACGTCTAGGCGACGCACCAGTTCCTTGAAGCGGTTGACAGGGACAAGGCCCAGCACAAAGTAAATAAACTCGTGAGCTACAAAGAGGAGAAATGAAATGAGAAACAGAGGCAAAGTGGGTGTAATTAAAAAACACAACCTACAATAATGATAACTATTGTTAATCAGACTGCAGGCTATTAATAACCAATAACACACAAACAATCACACTTACTTTTGATCTCTGTTGGAACACAATCAGGTAGCACAGGCCCTTGTTGACCTGCTAACAGGCCTTGTTCAACTTCTTTGGCTTGTACGCATTTAGTTGTTTCAGTCTGAGGACAAGAAATAAACAGCTCATACACAGAAATATCACAATAGACAGCAGTAGAATCCTACATATTATAAACGTTTACACTACACTACCTGTCCCACTTGCTTCTCTGGGTCACATGCAATAGATGATTGTCTGTACACAGTTTGAATCCTCTTCAAGTATTTGACTCCAATAATTATAAAGCAAACCAAACTACTAATTACCATGAACACAAACAGCATGAACGCTGTATGTAAAGGAAGACCTAGAAGTGAAATAATGTGCATATAAGTGACATTTTAGTTTTGAAAGAAATGAATCATATAATTATGAAAAGAATTCTGCAATAATAAGACACCTTAGGGGAGCTACATCTTTATCATCATTTCAAATAATGACTAAGCATGTAAGACATTAAGCACGTTTTGTGACAGCTTGAGTTTTTTAGGGAAGTTCCCTGATTTTTCATTTTTGTCTGTCTGAAGTTTGAATTGCCTTTAAACGTCTGAGTCATGCTTACTTTGAAATGAGGGACATAGTGTTAGGGTTACATGAAACATTTCCAACGTATATTGCTGAAATAAAAATATGACTTTATACTATATTTCTGTATACAATGCAGAGTAAGATCAGAATTTCACTAATACACACACACACACACGTATGTGTATCAGACCTGTTTGTTGAACTGTTGTTGGGTTCGTAGTGGGATTTTCTCGGCACAGCCCTCTACACTTAGAACTGCAGCTGGAAAAGAGCAACAAATGTTTTTCAGAACCACCACTCATATTATAAATCATTGTACACGTTATTATTTTTCTTTTCTACAATTTTTGTAAATCATTACATGGAATACTGGTGAATCAAGAAACAATCTGGTCTTGCCAGTTAAATTTAATAATTAGGACTTAAATAAATAAAGTTTGTATTAATCACATCTGTATTAATCTCTGTTAGATCACATCACTGTTCCCATATTGTTGTTATTGTAAATACACCCAAAAAAGAAGTAGTATCCCAATTTAATGATGCCACATGTCTTACAGACACATATAGATTAAGAACATATAGAATATCCATTCAGGGTTCTCTCTAAACACCCAAAACACATGCCTCTACTAGAACACCAGTATTGTTTTGTTGTTTTTTTAAACTAAAATTACAAACTGAATTTTTTTCTAAAAAGAAATTACATGCTTTTATTTTGTTCATTGTTTTTTTTTTTTGTTTTTTTTTTTTCAATTGATCAATTTTGTCAGAATTTGTCAGAATTGATTGGACACATCATATGTTTTAATATTATTGATATGACTCTGGGACAGCATAGAGACCAGAGATTTCTTTTGTGACAGCTGCTAGAATATTTGCTAAATATTAAAAAAAGGTGTCCTGCCTTAATAATCACTGATTCAAGCCCTAATTAGTAATGGTACTATAATATGTAAAGGCATTTGTGGCTACAAAATACGAATGATTCTGAAATGAAATCCCATATGCTTTATAGTATCACTACATTACTTCACAATCAAACAAATGCCTCACAGTACATAATAATACTTACTTTGTACACTGTGCACAGATTCCTTTAGCTACATGGTAATGGTTGTCTTTACATTCACACTCAGTGTTCCTCTCCCCTTCACCTGATTAATACATGGGTTTGTCATTTTGAATGATAACAATAAAATGCAGCAATCAAATACTATACATCTGATGGGTCTCTAAGGAGGTATGTGTTATATATGCAGCAAAAGAACGAGTGATGAGGGTACAGCAATATATATATATATATATATATATATATATATATATATAGATATATATTTATATATATAGAGAGAGAGAGAGAGAGAGAGAGAGAGAGAGAGAGAGAGAGAGAGAGAGAGAAAAACAGAAGAAAAGTCTTACATGGCCTGATCTCCCTTTCACCATCTCCACACTTTCGACAGGGATCACATGACATGGTAATTTCATTGATTACATTTTTGTAGTATCCTGCCTCACAGCCACATATTCTGTCTTGCATATGCGTGCATGGTGCTATCTCAATTTCCTTAGCTGTCAGGATAGAGTAAAAAATGGAATAAAATGTTAGTCACTTTTTTAAAGCATAGCTCAACAAACATAGCTATAAAGATATGGACAAAAATCTAATTACAAGTTGAATCGCATTCTTTACGGCATGAGAAGCAGTTTATGAAATGGTTTGTGTGGTCCTGATATGTTCCGGTGCTGCATTTCTCACAGACTGACCTCCTGCCCTCTCCTGAGCATTTCTGCTTTAGTTTAAATCCTGTAAACAAAAAAATAGAGGGTTTAATTCATAATAGAATTCATAATAGAATAGTGTGTATTCATTAGACCACAGTAAAATTTTCTGAATATATAACAGGTAAAGTCATCAATAAATTCTAAGTATTGTGCGTATGTCATATATTATGAAAGTATATTAAAATATTGCAGTTTTTTCCATATCATCCATCTCTACCTTCTAAGCAATCATCAGGATGATTACATATATACATACACATACATATATACACACGCGCACACACATAAATAGTGTGTGTGTGTGAGTGAGAGTGAGAGAGAGAGAGAGAGAGAGAGAAGGACCTTCCTACTTACAGAAATCAGTGAAGATACAGTATCTAAACACTTGTGTTACCTGGTGAACACTTATCACAGCAGAACCCAGTATGCAGGTATTCATTCTCTTGACACGACACCGTTTTGTTAAAGATGTTCTGCTCTTCTGTGGCATCACACTGCCTTATAACAGCCTGGTGTAAACAAAACAAGAGACAGGTTATGTACACTGAATTTATCATGAACGATTGATAAGAAAACTCACTATGTACTGTATGAGTGTATCTTTAAACCATACAAACAGTGTGCTTTTTATTTGTCTCAGCTCAAGGATTTCCTACCAGCAGAAACAAGATGCATGGCACACAAATCCTTTTCCATTCCCCAGAGTGGTGTCTGCTTCCCATGTTGGCATTTGGTACTTAAGTTTCACTCCATTACAACCCTGAACAGAAGAGAACAGGGACCAGAAGGGACCATGTCATTAAACACAACCTTCTCAATCGATTAAATCTGACCGTTCAATGATTTGACTTCAAACTAATTTATTTGCATATGTAAATGGAATTAGTCGCGACAACTTCCTTTTTTTCTCCTGAAGGCCTTGTGAGGCGTAACATTTTCGAGGAAACGCGAGCTTTACAGCAGCTCTATAAAGTGCGTCTGTCTCTTTATTAAGCTGATTTAATTAACCGTCACAAACCCGCTGCTGTTTTTTCTTTTGTGCCTAAATTTGTCTTTGACGTTATAAACTAAGTCGCAAACGATATAAAATGTTCTTTGGTGTTTTTTTTTCCACCTTTTTTTTTTACTTTCTATATCAATCCGCCGCCCACAACCAGCGATACTGATCTAAAAGTTTCCGTGACTGCGGCGAAGCCGAACTTACTGAACACAGAAGAGTTCATCAGCCGGATTCCACAACACAAAGCTTTGCCGAAGTCATGAGTCTTGGAGAGAGTCAGGTGTTAAATTTAAAAAAAAAGTAAGAAGAAAAATCGAGGTAAGAGTTAGACGAGTTAGTCCATATCTTCTTTGAGAAAAAAAGGAAGGTTGGCTTTACCGAGAAACTTCGTCACGTGCACGCGCTTTTCCCCTCTATGTCTGGCTTCCAGTGTCAATGAACCAATGAAATGTGAGCCAATGCGACTCATTGCAGTTATGTCTTAACTCTGGAATTATATCTAATGGTGGATTGGAGAGCTGTGCTTGCTACACACTTTTTAAAGATTACAACCTTTTTCTTTAGGGAGCAGATTCAGAAGAACTAAAAAAACCAATTTGATTAAGTACTCAAATTAAAAAAATTCAAATTACTTAAATTAATTAAAAACGGTTTGATTAATTACTCAAAGTCAAGTATGAAGCTTTTGAACTTGTGGTTTTTTTATTTTTTATTTAAGTTTTTATTTGTTTGTTTTTTTCATTCTGGGAATAATAACAGATTACATGATATCAGTTAAAGTGCATGAATGACTAATGATGACACCAGAAATAAAAGTGTATGCCAGAAGGTACCACAAGTATAAGGTACACTGGACAATACCAGCAGTAACAAACATATAATTTCTTTGGATTACATTCTGGTACTGCTAACAATAAGAGCTTGGATACACTATATTAAATGTTAGCTTTTCATGATAATAAATACTGTGCTATTTATAGTAATGGTTTGGCCAATTCTTTGCACAATTTTCACATGATAATGTTAGCATGCAATCTGCAATATGCTTATCTCATAATAAGCACTATTTTCTTTCTTTTCATTATTCCATGTGTTTTGTGCTGTTCTTTCTGTGCATTTCAGCTCATGTGAGCTTAGATCTATGATGAAACAACTTCCTTGATTAAAAAGGTCACATCTTTACAAGTTTTTTTTTTCCACTTCCTCTGTGTGCTGGGTGCAAGTAGAGAATTAGAAAGGAAGAGAATTTAAAAACTTCAGTGTAATTTAACTCAATCATTAATGGAGTGAGTGGATTTGTCTATTCTATAAAACATTCAGTGGGTAGTTATTTTAAATTTTGGCTGATGATAACTTAAATAAAATAATAACTAATAATAACTTATTAAAATATTTATTTTATGTTTCAGCCTTTTTAAAATTAAACACGTTTGTAGTCACCACACAGCTCCAGGATGTCCAGTTTTATCCTGAGTTCATTTACTCTTTGTATGATGCTCTGCACCACACCAACTTTGTCCATCCTGCACTGCTCACTGGTCTCACCATCTCTCAGGGTACAAGGAAGAAGACATTCATCAAGGTGAAACATCTAGCACTCAAAAAACTTGTCTTTGTGCTTTTCTTAATTACTTTAAGTACATTCATTACTTAATTTCCTAATTAGAAATTATTCTATTACCTATTACAACAGAGTTTACACTGATGGTATTCATATACATTTATTGATAGAGACTTCAAAAGCACTTCTGTAAGTCACTCTGGATGAGAACATCTGCCCAGTGCTGTAAATGTAAAAAAGTTTTATGTTTTTGAAATTAAAAACATGAGGTATTTTACTTTGCATTTCCAGTTATTGATTGTTTTATATGCCCTCATATAGGACAGTTGACACACTGTGATGTTCAAAAACAAAACATTGAACACGCCCAACTTTCACACTGCAGTAATCAGAGGAGTCTGCACTCCTTCACTCCCACTGCCTCCATCCAAAACTCCTTCCAACGATCCTTCCTGTAACACTGTATTATAAAGATGTTCAGATAGTGAAGGTATATTACACACATTACATTTCTAAAATGTTCAACATTTAAAAAACATAACCTAATTTAATGCACCAAATCATGACTAAGCATGGGATAGGAATATGACAGTTTTTGACCTCGTGCAGACACTTTTTCTTTTCCTTTACTTTTCTTTTTGTTCTTGTTTCTTTTCTTTAGTTTAAAAAAAAAACCTATATCTAAATATCTAAAACTGTGGCATTTATAATTACACCCAAAAAAGTTCTCACAATGTCTGTTAGAGGAACATGTGCATGCGTGTGTATGAGAGAGACTGAGAGAAATTTAGAAAGCTGATTCAATCTAGCTTTGGTACAGATATGATTTAAATGGTCACAGAGACCGTAATTGTGCAGGGTGTGGAGCCATTTCTCACTTTGTGGCCTGAATTCTATGAACACAGAAACCTGAAAGAGTGAAGACTAGGTTGTGTTATTAGTTTACTATGCAGCAAGAACAGAAGAAACAAAAATCTCACATCATGTGACTGTCAGCTGCCGAAGGTCTGACCTTAATGGACCTGCCCTTATTTTACAGTATGTAGTAAATTATATGTATGTATGTATGTATGTATGTATGTATGTATGTATGTGTATATTTGTGGGTGCATGTATGTGTGTGTGTATGTGTGTGTGTATGTGTGTGGGTGCGTGTTTGTGGGTGTGTGTATTTGTGGGTGTGCGTGTGTGTGTGTGTGTGTGTGTGTGTGTGACAGAGAGGGAGAGAGATAAATAAAAAAAAAGAGAGAGAGTTTATGGGGGTTATTGTTTTGGAATCAGATTTTGAAAATGTTAATGGAAACAGTGAAGGAGGAAAGCAGGTTAAGAAGCTCGCGAGAGTGCAGAATTGTGCATAGGGGGTCGCGTAACGTAAGAGTTTGATATTAGTCATACAGTATGTGACATTTATGACAAGGCCACTTCTTATAACTTCATGTTCAGAAGCTTCTGGGGGTCCTTCTCGTACATACCTCAATCGTCTGTTACTCTCTCATCCTAAGGTAATGCATTGACTGGCTTATTACTGAATAGCTAGAGGAGGTTTATTACAATATATATGTCATTACATTGTAATTGTTTCATTAAATCAAGCAAATGATATTTATAAATTAAATTGAGTAAAGTTTAAACATGTGTTTTAATGTATTGGGCTTCTAGAAGAGATTCTTGGATACGTTTTTTCTGATGTTCTCTTTTACCTTTTTTGTAGTAAAACAATTTTAGATCAGCTCATATGTATTAATACTGGATCTTAAATTCAAACATTGTTGTGTTTTGTGAATCAGCTTTTACTATTTTACATCAACTTTAGTATAGAATTATATGAATTGAAGTGGTAAATATGAATATATGCATTTTTTTTTTACATCTTTACAAAAAATGTACATGAATATTTACCACTTCAATTCATATAATTCTATACTAAAGTTGATGTAAAATATATGAATATATTTTAAAGCAATTATTTCTTAACTGTTCATCCATACCTCTGATTTTCAATCAACCAGATGCTGATCTTGTGGTGTGGTTTTCTTCTTTTGATCCACTTCTTCTGCCATGTCCATCCACAGGAGTGTGACACTTCTTGGCAATATAAATATAAAAAGGATGTTTTAAAATGCTGCATGAAATGTAAACCAGGTAAAACACCATTAGAGTTTTCACATGAAATGGTTAAGGCATTTTAGAGTCTTTTTTCATTATATACAATTATTTTAACCAGTATTCAGATCTTTTTCAATAGAATGTAAACAGATAAAACATTTAAATCAGTTTTCACGTATGGGCTCTGAGCACATTTAGCTGTTTTATTACAGTCTGTGTGTAAAAGTCAAGCTACACACAGTGTAGATAATTTCTTGATATATAAATAGGATGATCAGTTATTATAATATTTCATAAGGAAATGATCTGTCTAGTCTAGATGCTCCCTGATGTTTGCAACATTTTTACTCAACTTTGGTCAATGTCATTGGTTAAAATGGAAGATTGATTAACATTTTTAAAATACAAACAATATGAACCTGGAATCAGACATAAAAACACACACTTCTTAAAAGGTGATGATAACAAAGTGTTAATATATGGGCCAATTACTAATAGATTATCATTAATATTATATAAAAGGTAAATGAACATGTTAATAATCACAGAGATAACATTACCTGCAATGAGTAATGAGTCCTTTTGAAGTGAATCTTAAAAAGTCACTTGTCGATGACACATTCCTTTCTTGAAAATTATGACTTGGTCTTCTAACTGTAACTGCTGTACTTGATACTGACACACACCTTTATTGACACATCTTTACTAATATGTCACACCAGCAAACCACATTCTGTGGCTATCTGACATAACCTCTTATAATTAAATGAATATGATCACATAACCTTTTTCTGTGTGTGTAGGTGAACGCATGGAGAAGGGATGTACAAAAGATTCTGAGACAGTGTGTAAACCATGCAATCCTGACTTCTACATGGATGAATGCAGCAGAGAAATGGAATGCAAAAGATGCACTCAATGCACCAAAGAACGTAGGTCTTTAGGAGATTTATCATTGTATGTGTGTGTGTGCAGTGCCCTGTGGTACCTCACACCCAGCGTTCCCAGTTTAGGAAGCTTCAGATCCACACTGATCCTGATCAGGATGATTCAGTTACAGGAGATGAACAGGTTAATGGATTATTGGTATACCATGTCAGCAGTAGAGCAAAAGTCATATCAGTTGTCTGAAATATCAAGTTAATCATATGAAAAGTCTGAAATGTTACATTTTAATGCTGAAATGACAGGAACACAAGGAGAGGGGTTTCCCCAAATTCAGCCTGGTGGGTTTCTTCTGATAGCAATTGGGGGGCTAAAGTTCAAACTGAAAACATTGAGTCATACAGGCATAAAGCTTATTGGCCAAAAATCAAACAAACTGTTTAAGCTAACAGTTTTTGGAAAAAAAAAACAGAACCTCAGCGAAATTAGATGGACTTTAATATCATGTGAGATTAACCAACACTTTCACAGAGATGATTATAGATATATGTATATTTTATAAAAAACTATAAAAGGTTTGATAAGTTCTAGCTAACACAGATGATCATTTCTATATTGAAAGATTTTTATATGCTCTCTGTTTAGATATTGTATAGTTCATTTAAACTTTTTTTTTTTAATTCAGCCTGAGCTCAGTAAGTCTAAGCTAGATTTTCAAAATAACAGTTATAACCATGGATTAAAGCGTAGTCTAGATATTTTATGGTATTTAGGTTTGTAGACGTCTTGAATGATGATTAGCGTAGGCTCATTACTAATGCAACTACATGTGTTTTATATGTTTACTGTAGACATGGTGTATAAGGTGAACTGCTCTAAAAGCTCTAATGCGGTGTGTGGCTGTGAGAGGGGATATCAATGCAGCGGTAATCCCTGTACAGATTGTGAGAAAATCCCAGCACCAACAACGCCAACAACAACAACAACAAGAACAACGACAACAACATCAACATCAACATCAACAGTAACCTCAACTACCAAAAAACCTCAGCAAACACTGTCCCAAGGTGAGCATCACTATGCAATATAACTTACAACACCTATAAATACACACAGAGTTAAGACTATCACCATGCACATTACAAATGGCTTTCAGTTTACAACAAAATGTCCATAGCAACCTCCTTCACAAATACTTGTATATACACTAAAACAAATAGAAGTTTACAATGTTGACTTATTCTTTCTCTCTTTCTCTTTTCTCCCACTCATTGTTGTTCGATCTCTCACAGACATTGTGTGGATTACTCTGAGTCTGTGTTGTGTGTGCATTCTGCTTACCTGTTTCATTCTCATCAGCAGAACCACACTTGCATATGGATGGATCATGTTGGCTACAGCTGGTCAGTAACAATCACCTTTATTTCAAACGACTTACAATATTTATAACCTTATTATAAGCAAAGTTAAGTTATTTTTCTTAGTCATCTAGTTGACTGTCTGCAGTATTTTACAAACTGTCTAATTACATTCTAGGTTGTTTTTGGCGGTCAGAGAAAACGTCCACTGAATCCAGTCAGTGCACAATGGATGAAGAAGTGCCGATGCCAGTACAGGAGATGTGTGGGCACAAAGAATGGCAAGAAGAGGTCTGAGGGAGACAGAGGGAAGCGGCGAGGACGAGGCAGGAAAAGGCACATAAGAGTGTGGATTGACTATTCACTGTAAAGTCTTAGAAAATAGCGTGTGCAGGGAGGACCGAGAGACACACTCATCCTGCCACAATTGGGATACTGAGAGAGGAGGAAAAGGAAATTCCACTATATCACACATTTAAACTACTCAATTTTCCAAGGAAACTGGGTTTTATATCTAATTTAATATCACATTTAAAAAAGGAGGTGGCACAGAGTTCTATCTATTTGTGAAGGCATTGTGTGTGTGTGTGTGCATCGTACCCTGCAATAATCTGGAGTCCCATCCAGGGTGTAGTCGTGCCTCACACCCAGTTTTTCCACAATAGGTTCTGGTTTTATGACTATTGGAGATGAATAGTTCATTTTTTTAAATAGTGGCATTGAGTTGTTTGTGCTAATGGATTGTTTTTTATATATTTTAATCCTATTCACATAGGTGAGAACCTCAGATTTTGTTCTCTTTTTTGGAAGGCTTACTGGCTACATTTTTAGGATTTTTATGATCGTTGTTTGTATATAGTTGCTTTTACTAGATCCATATGGAATTGATAGGAATTGGCTAAAACAAGGGAAGTTTAATTCAAGGAAAATAAAACACATTGTGGCTATCTTTAAATTTGTACAGAAGCACAGAAGTATAGACATAAGACATATTATTGTATTTGTTTTCTTCTTCTTTTTATATTTCTTCTATTTTTAATAAGAAGAGGAAGAAAATTACATTCACATGGGTGGAAGTAACATTTATGGAAGGCCACAGAAAAATCTTTTTATGAAAAAGCACTCTAATTTCTCCAACAGGGCAAAGTTTGAAATAAGTTTGCACTAATAACTCTGCAAAGTACACCAATTTGTAAATTATAGTACCCCTAAAGTTACATTTATAAAACCTCTAGGAGTCCCTTAAGTCCTGGACTTTCACGTGCAACTTGTGGCCAACATCTGATGATTGCCAAGATATGCCATCACTATATATTTTGGAGACTACTAAAAACTTTCTTGTATAAATTTGAAGAAGAATCCTGAAATTGGCATGACTCAAAGAATCAGTTCAGAGAAGTGACATTTCTTAGATGCTGGTTTGCAGAGTTATTAGTGCAAACTTATTTCAAACTTTGCCCTGTTTGAAACAACGATCATAAAAATCCTAAAAATGTAGCCAGTAAGCCTTCCAAAAAAGAGAACAAAATCTGAGGTTCTCACCTATGTGAATATGATTAAAATATATATAAAAAAAACAATCCATTAGCACAAACAACTCAATGCCGCTATTTAAAAAAATGAACTATTCATCTTCAATAGTCATAAAACCAGAACCTATTGTGGAAAATTCTTTGAAAATCTTTTTATGAAAAAGCACTCTACTTTCTCCAACAGGGCAAAGTTTGAAATAAGTTTGCACTAATAACTCTGAACTGATTCTTTGGGTCATGCCAGTTTCAGGATTCTTCTTCAAATTTATACAAGAAAGTTTTTAGTAAAGTCTCCAAAATATATAGTGATGGCATATCTTGGCAATCATCAGATGTTGGCCACAAGTTGCACGTGAAAGTCCAGGACTTAAGGGACTCCTAGAGGTTTTATAAACGTAACTTTAGGGGGTGCTATAATTTACAAATTGGTATACTTTTACAGGAAGTTGGCCAATTTGAGTTTTAATCAAACAGCTGTTGTTGTTTTTTTTTTTATTATTTATTATCCTACAAATTTTGCACATCTTTTTGTCATCATGGAGGTCAAAGCAAAGCGAGATCCACCTGGAAAAAAATCTTTGATATGCAGGATGGGCCGACTGTATTTGACAGCAAAGTCATTGAAGTGGAAGTGAGGACACTGCTCACCAACACTTTTATGTATTGACAATAAACCTAGCGCACATTCTTTGCAATATAATCTGATATTAATTATCCAACACACTTGGAGTTAATTTGGTGGGCTACTGAAAACAGGAAGAGATGCAATATCTAAACAATGGCTTAATGAATCATCATCAAATTGAATATGACCCAGTGTTTTAAGAAACTAATGTGCTAGACAGGATGAACTACGATTTAAAATAAAAACAAAAGAATCAAAAAAGTATAGAATATGACATGTCTGGCTGGAACAGGGATGCTAGATGGCATATTACACAGAAGCATAACTGTATTAACTGTGTACCTTATTTCACTGATGGCCTTTTGACCTTTTTTATTGTAATAGAATCTGTGATGTATTCACCAGTTTAAATAATTGTTAGTGTTCCGTAAGTTCAGATAACAATGTTATCTATTGTTTAAAAATAAAAACAACCTGTAATTTTGTTATCCCTGAACCCTTCTAGCAAACTGTGTAGAGATGCTGGTGTGGACTTTACTATATTTTATACTATTTGAAGTTATCTGTACTACATACTGAGAATTTTGTTTGGTTGTTTAGTTGTGAGAAAAAATGATTAAAAAATTAGAATTAACTGCCTTCTAAATTGTGCATTTCAAAATTTGTATTTTGTATAAATTATGTATATCTTTCTTCATTGCTACTTTGTGAAATAACATCTTTTTTTAATTAAATATGGAGTCAGTAATGATAATTTCGTGGTGAATCTGTGAAGACTGTTTTCACAGTTTCTGTTTGTGGGCCTAGCTGGTGTGCTTCTGAAGCATTGGGTGTTGCAGATATTGGTTTTGCCTGTTATTTTAAGTAAAAATCCTCACTTCCCCTGTTAAAAAATATGAAGGGCATAAAATGTAACTTTATTGCACGATTATCTTTCTTTAAAATATACAGATTTACAGAGGTGACAAAAATGACAGAGGTGCTAAAGATTTCCAAGAAGTTAGTTTAAAGATCATGTGCAAATACATGCTAATTTTAAATGCAGTCAATAATTCTATATATTTCTAATAAGCTGAACTTATGCTGAAACACTTGCAAACTGTCTGACATTAAGTATATATATGAATTGCATCCAGATATTTTAATACCAGCCCTGAAATTAATGGAGCTTTCCATTCATCTTCATTGATGAACAGTGTCCCACCACACATACACACACAGCCGCCTTTTCACGGGATCCCGGGCAAAGATATCCAGTTTAATGTTCGATGTTACAGTCTTTTTGTCATAAAAAGTTCACATCTCAACCACGAAGAAGGTTCAGGGTTCAGACAGACCAAAACCCAGGGCCAGATTTGTGAGGCACCATAAAAAAATCACACACCAAACAAACCAAGCTAAGGATTATATCCATCACAATCCTTCTTCCTTTGACATGTGACACTCCTTCCCTTGCTCTTGAAAGGGGAAAGAGATGTAACTGATGTCCCTGTTCCCTTCCTCCTTAGACAGAGGGATTGTAGGAGAAGGAGGACTATTTATTTCACTGTTGTTTAAAGGCTGCTGCCGGAGATCCTCTTCATCCTTGTCTCCTCTATTCAGCCCAAATTGGTTCAGCAAACTGACAAACACTGTACCTGCACCATATATGTGGAGAGGACCTGAAAGGGGCAGAGTGTAGATATAGTTTAAAATGGATCAACTGTCATAATTTGGAAAATAAAATGATTTTTTTTTAACCAGTTGATTTTAGACTGAATAAACATTCAAATGTTCTCTCCAAAAATTCAAAATGATGTCTGTGAAACCATAATTTGCTCCAAGCAAATAACACTCTCTGTGTTTTTGACTTATATTCCTTATAAGATCTTTCTTTAATGTATGTAATAATGTAAAGTACATGACTGACTGTTATACGCTGAAAGATGTGAACTACTGTATACTAAATATTGTTTAATGCTAGAGTGTATAACATAACCATTAACATGAGGTTTATTTGAACCGATATGGGATGTGCTGTATTGCTGAAATTCGCTGAATGATTTTTTTAATACTATTTTGGCATAACATTCTCATTTCTTATTGTACAATACAGTTTTTTGTGTTTTATTTATTTATTTATTTTTTTAAATGAACATATATCATATATCAGCCTTAATTTCCTGATATTTACATGTGCTTAAAAGTGTTCCAGGTGACCAAAAATATAGGAACATGTAACTGACAGGTGTTTCTGGGTGTCCAAGTGATGCCCTGTTTAACTGATAGCTTAAACATTTAAAGTAATAGCTGTGAATAGCTCTTGGGTTGAGGCCTGAGTTTCACCTGTGAAGAATGCATTTATTGTTGAAAAGAATGTAATAGAGCTTTCTATAGGAAAAAAGCAAGCCAATACAACATTTTGAAATGTTCATAAAACAAAGAAATGATGTACTGACAAGCAGATATCAAACAAGTAGGTCAAGTAAAACAATTGTTAATGACAGATGCTGAAAAACCCCCCAAATCAAGTAAGTGACATAAACAACGGCCACAGTGTAGGGGTGAAGGCACCTCAAAAGTTATGGAAACAAGATGAAACTACCAAAAAAAAAAGTGGAGAATGTTAGTGTAATGGCTTGGGCTTTTAATGGCTGGAACATTCTCACTAAACATTATTGATGTAACATAATGGTAGCATCAGAGAAATACGTCCCATCTAATACAGAAAGACAAAACACACTGGCAACACAACAAAGGTCAAAATCAAATCTCCTCAATCAGTAAATAAAATTCTGATCATCTCATATTCATGTTCTGATCTCAAACCCTAAGATCTTCAGTGCATAGCAAAAAATGAATTTAGACATGGCTATAACTTTGCAGGCAAGCTAGGTCTAGACGTGGTTTAGTATGATGTCATTATGTAGGATACTCGTCTGAATTACAGATTTGAGATGTGCAAATAACATACCAAGATTTCCAGAAGCTGGTAGATTCTGCTCTTTGCTTTCTGACTGAAGAGTGGGACAATCTGTTTTTGTAGTGCCATGTGTTTGTTTGTGTGTCTCCTGGCAATGGAGCGGTTGGTTATTCGGCTGGTTTAAATCAGAACATATGTCTCGACTGTCCATCTGTAAACATTAATGGAAGAAACACACAAGTGAGTTATAATGTACATATAAAATTTATTTCCTTTGAGTGTCCATAAAGTAGTCTTTTGTGCATAGACATACCTTTTGACTTCGTACTGAGCACTTCTTTAAACCTGGTGGGGGAAACAGTACCGTGTTCCAAATTATTATGCACAGGTCAAGTTATATATTAATATATGAGCTCTTCTTTGATATCACTTTAACAACTCTCTTATCCATTAAACTTGTATGTTCATGTAGTTTCTGCCTGTATTTCATTTGAGGATACCACTATTGCCTCCCAGAGCTGCTGTTTTAAAGTATACTGCCACCCACCCTTATAGATCTAACTTTTAAGGAACCTTCATAACTTCTCAGTAGGGTTGAGATCAGGGGATGATGGTGGCCACACCATGATTTTGTCTCTCTTTATGCTCATAACGACCGAGGCATCTGTTCAAAGCTTACCAGAAATGCATGTGTTTATGCATCTAGGTTTATGTACGTGAACTTACGTTTTTTTAAGCAGTCTATTTTTCTTCTTTTGTAGAAAAAACAAACGATGATGCTGAATACAATACTCAGAACTAAAACCAGAATGAAATACTGAAACATCTTTTCTGTTATAAAGACAGAAGAGAGAGAATTAAGAGAGTGTTATCATAAAACAAAAGATATGTCTTAAAAATATATATCCTTTGATTCTCATTATTGCATGAAGCATTTTAGTGCTATAACATCATTTAAATAGGTAGGAGTTAGCTGTGGTAGAAAAATGGTTCTGACCCTGTTGCATATTATTTAGTGGAACAGCAGTGGAAAATAATGCCCCAGGGGTCCATGTGGAAGGGGGCGAAGTAAACTGCTCTGGGGCATAAGAAGTGGTCTGTGCGGTGGTGTGAGTGGAGGTCTGCGCAGGTGGCTGAGAGGTGGTGTGCACAGGTGGCTGCAGTTTACACCTTTTGCACTGTCCTGTGTACTCATCCTTCCTCTCGCAATCGTACCCTTCTATACATTTACAAACCACATCAGCCGTCTTGGTGCATGGACTCACCACCTGTAAATGTAACTCTAACACATTCCCACGCACATGCACACACACACACACACACACACACACCAGGGCAGGGATGGTGAGAGAGTTGAAAGAAGATAGAAATATTAAACTTTCAATATATTAACCTCTACATCTTAGGCATAGAGCATTGTTATGTCTTACTGAATGGAGCTTTCTTATACATCATGCAATTTTTTTCTTGACAGCAATACCTGCTCTGCAGTCCATGAAGCAGTCAAGGCAGCTGTGCTCTTTGTTGGTCTTGTTGATGAAGGTATTGACAGGACATGGTAAGCAACTCTTACATGATACCATGAATTGTCCTGCAGGGTAAAAGAGGAGACAAAATGCAAGAAGAGATAAAAAGGTTACTTGAAGTGGTGTGCAACCTCATACACATTGCTACACACACCACACAGGTGATCAGATGAAATTGTGGCAAAGGACTTAGAACTGTGCAAACTTGATCTAAATGATGTAAGTTTGCATGCATGTAATACACAGGCAGAGGATAACTAGAGTCACATACTGTAATATACACAGAAGGTGTTTTGGCAAAGTGTGTACAAGGGTGTGAGTGTGAGTGCATGGCAGACAGGTTTGTGCTGACAAAAGAGAGACGAGAACAGCAAAACAGGACGTGAAGTGTGCACAGCGACAAACCAAGCGGTGTTCTAGAGAAGGAAGTGGTTTTGATGATGTGTCAGGCCATACTATTTCCGATCAGAGAAGGAGATGGGAGGCAGGTATGCATCTCATAAACCACAAGGTTACTGTGATAATACTACCTGATGTCCACAAATTATGGAACTCCTGGACTAGATTAAAATCATTATTATATATAAAATTTAAGCATGTGTGTCATGAGCATTGTCATGCAAAGTGAGCTGGAAAAAAAGCAGCGTGCACAATCAGGTGTTGCTCTCTCACCTGCAGGACACTCTTTGCAAGAGTCTGCTGCCCTGTGATGTCTGGTTTCAGCCTCCTGCTCAGTGCAAGCAACATAAAAATGCATGAGTGCTATATTAAAATCATGCATAAGGAGCTGCATGCTGATCCTACTGAAGATTAAAAGTTTATATATATATATATGAAAGCTAACTTCTCACACTGGTGCTATCCTCACAGCAAATAATCTTCACTTTTTCTAGATATTATCTTCAAACACTAATAAATAAACAAAATGACACTTTCAAAAATATTCAGCTTATTCAGTAGTTGGAAGATTTAACCCAGTCTAACGTTTAGTATGAAATAATAATGAGGAATTTACCAGAGGAAGACTGGAGGTCAGACCACTCATTAGAATGAATATGACAACATGTAGCACCTTGACTGACATCTACAAATATAAAGTGAGTATAAGCTCAAGTTGAAACATCAGAATATTATATAACAGCATGAAAATCATTCAGTATCTACAGTATTCCTATGCAAACATGTAGCAAATATTAAACATATATTAAATCTCCTACTGAAATTTTTGACACTTTTTTTTTCTAAAACCAATAAGCTCTAAACTGTACCTGGCAAAACACACTTTATAAAGATAAACATTATAATTCACCACAAAATAAAATAAATATTTCTGAGTCCCAGGAAAGACGTAGCATTGATATGAACTAGATTTAAATGAAGTTGGACAGAGTACTGCTTGAACTAAGAGATATTTTCAACTAGTTAAACTGTTCCCGGATTTAAAAGATTTTTTGACATAACCACAGTTATAAGCTAGCATATTTAGAAATGAAGACACTCCTGGCATGAGATGAGACCAATGCTTAAATAAATAATAGAATAAAAAAGTAAAGAGCTCCAGTACCTTGCACTCAGTGCTGTCCTGACCTCCTCCAAATATTGTTTTCACTCTATTTTCTCTCGTCTTTTTTGTGAGTGCTTGCGCTTTCCTTAGCTTATTGTTACCTCCTCTGCTGCCTTCCTGTCATTCTCCTCCCTTCTCTAGCTTTCTTCAAGCTGCAAAATCTAATCCAGTGTACACTCTTTACTAAAAATATATTACATCACTGCACACATATATATATATATATATATATATATATATATATATATATATATATATATATATATATATATATATATATATATCACTTCCTTTTTTTTCATATGTGATGTAGAAAATATGCATTCCTTGTGAGCATCCGATTTCATATTATATTAAGGAATATGATATACATATACATACACATAATAAATACAAGTAAGGCTTGTACGCACACAAACCCCTTTCAAAAACATGCAGTTACGAAAACACCAGGTTCCGTTGTATATGGTTTAATTGTACATTACACACTCTCTCCAGACCTGTGCTGTATTTCCACTTAAACATCGAATATTTTGTGATAGAAAAGGTCAGATTTAGCTCATCTTTACTCAGACACACACATTTATGCACACACTACTTTTTCCACACTACTTCTACCTTATTGTGTCTTTGAATGTGAAAGAGAGACAAGTCAGAATGAATCAAACTGTGACATGAAAACTCCACTCTGTATAGCATTGTCTTTTATTTTTCAAGTCTTTATAAAGCTCCAGTCTTTCAGCACTCATTAAAGCAGGCAACTCATGTTTGGCCTTGAGATACATACATGTTAATGAGTCCATCCAACCTGTCAAAAGAGTTATTTTAGGCAAAACGATGTTTTGTGATTCAAGTGCTGTGTGGTATAACATAGTTATACAACACCTACTGTACATTTTGCTCTCCCTTTGAATATCATTGTTTATTATGTACTTTCTAATCTGTTATAAAGCTAAAACAGGATTCTACTTAACATTCTGGATATTATAGCCAAATACATCGACAAATTCATTTTACTACAACTGCATTAAAGTGGGAGGAAATATTCTTCTGACAGGGATAGTGGACTCGCATGAATTGTCATCAGTTTTATACTAAATATCCTTACTGAATTCCTCTAGATTACAACATCATAGCAATCATACCAATATTTTGAATAAGCATTCGTATTTTTCCTCTGCGTTTGTTTGTTTTCTCTATTACTGTACATGTTTAAACTTTGGTGAACACACCCTAAGGAAAATACTTCTTGTTTCTGAAAAGTACCTGGTACTTCTAAAGCTGGTTTAGATTGTTTACTTATAGTATTAAACACAACTTCCACATTTACAACTGAATAACACTTTGTACAGTAATTCAGCTACAGACATTCTAGCTCATAAAATCACCTAATGGCTTTTTGACTGCAGTAAACAACAAGTAAGTTCCTTGTGAAGAAAGTATTCACATAACAGAACAAATCAGAACACATACACACACATAGAGAGAAACACAATTTGAGGCTACAAATAAATTAATGGAGAAAAGAGGGAGGTTTTCAAACAAAATGAATATACTTCTTTTTGTTTGAGTGTTTAAGTTTTAAACAACTAAAAAGCTCAAGATTGCAAGCCAGATTACTGAAAAGCTATACAAAGGAGATGTCTAAAACTTACTCAAAATAGGAGATCTTAATATGCTAAAAACATCTTTTCAAAAGGACAAAAACAGGCCCTAGGTAAATCTGCTTCTAAAAGAAAGGGGTGAATTAAAAACAAGAGTGAAAACAGAACCAGATAAAAGGACAGAAGCTGACAATGGATGAAAACATGTCTGGAGAAAACATGTTTGGAGGCAAAGCAAATCTGAATATGCTTTAAACCTAATGCGTTGTCAGTTACATTACATTAAGAGCCATTCGCACTTTTCTTATTGCACAATACTCATATAGCTTACATACAGATATTACAGATTTTTACTCTTTGCCTTAATAAAGCAAATATTTACAAGATGGGGATCAGCACCATGTATGGAAGCATTGGGTCCTGACTTTCTGTACTCCTGAAAGCCTTCTGTTTGACGTTAACCTCACATTTGGCACATTTTATTCCAAATACATAAAGAACCACAGCAGTGCATGGTGTATATCTGTTCCTAACCATCCTGGTGTTCTTCTTTCAGTTGGAACATGTGAAACCAAATCAACCATGCTGTATCCCTTTCTGCCTTTTTAGTTCAACAAACTCTAATGCAGTTTCAATTCCATATTAGTGCAGTAGACTCCCGGTCAAAACATGCACACACCCACAGATGTCACGTATAAGTTCATTTCCTATAGCAGTATGTAATATGCCAATTTAGACATCATGAGTCATGTATACATCAGAATAGCTTAAAGTGGAAACAGCCATCTTTCAAACTGCATAACAACTGTTATTCTAGGTACATATAAGATCAAATATTTATTTTAGCACTGCACTGAGATCAGTTTAGTTAACCAGACGGTTTGGCTCAGATTTACTCCAATTTACGTAAGAAGATTTCATCATTTTTTCCTTGAATAACATGTAGATGGATGAGGTATATGTTACTTTGCTGGTGTTGAAATGCTTGATTTGATTGACCAGCCTTACTGTGTATTTGGAAAGATGAAATGATTTTAGCAAAAGGTTGATGTCTGATGTGATTACCTCAAAGCACAGGTAAACTATTATGTAAATTTACTGCGTATATCAGTGACAGAAAAATGTTCTTGTTAATGCTTGACCGCAGGTTAGTTTTCCAGTTTTCCAAAAATGGAGCATGATTGGTGAATGATGAAGTATGCTGAACTTTACTGGTCACAGCTGCAGACTTATTTTACAACCACAGCGCACAAAACAAAGCTATGATAATATGAATGGCAGCAGGACTATTGGAGTATATTGTATATTAAGGCAACAGTATGAAGTATTTTACAGATGAGATACATATGAGACCAGTTGTGTAGAGAGCAAAAGATTCCCCTGTTAGATCCCGAACTGACAGATACTGTGTCCTGTACTGATATCAGTGTCCTATAACAACAATAATTATATTACTTGAAATATTTTCCACTCAAATGTTTCCACTATACAGTGATAAATGAAACTCTCTGGAAATTTTTGAATCATCTCACTTAGTATCATTAGGGGTTAGTCACATACTGCAAAAAACAAATTCATGCGACTACTATGAGGTAATATTGATTTGGCCCCTGATTTTTTAATTTATTTTAATAATTAGTTGTCTAAGAGTCATTGGGAAAAGCCTGAGTGTATCAGAACCTGGGGGCTAAATATGGCTTAGGTTTAACAGTGAGATAAGAGAAGCTTCCCAGCTCTTGTTCTTTTTTCCATATCAAGCTGTTCATTATTATCTTCCTCCCTCTAAAGTCTTCTCTGTTCCTGTCCCATCATTCGCTTCTATGCCTCCGCCAGGGCCGGGACACGGGGAGTGACTGAAGGCAGCAACAAAATGGAAAGGGAGTAGAAAAGTTAATACAGATAAAGTATCTGGATAAATATTGCTAACACTAACTCAAAAGTTTCATCTTGCAGAGATAAATTAAGTAAAATAATTTAAAATTTTAAAAAGCGTTATTATTATAGAAATGAAAATGAATATGTTTGGACAGCTTTATAAGTCCACACACATATTACAGATTAAAAGATGTTAGATTTCTTACTCCATTCAGATTGGAAAAATACATTTGTTATCTGTTAACTATTATTAACTGTTATCATTGTAGCTTTGTTTTCCTTTTAGTTAAAGGTTCTGTGTAATAATTTACACTTGAAATACCAGAGCCTTGTGATATATTCTCCTATGAAAATGTATCATTGCACTACAAAGTGCATGAGCTTTCTTGTCATTAATAAAATGAATGAATTTAAATGAAATACGATTATTAAATCCTCAATGTGTTGATCTACATGCTAAGAAGAAACACTTGTATTCAATAGAAACATGGCTAACCCTTTAGAAAAACAAAAACAGACTTTAGAAAAAAGTTCAGAAAATAATCTTCAGTAGTTTACAAATACCATACGTACCAATTTTTATTTTTTGTAAAAATTAGTAAGAACAGATGAAGTGAAAATCACAGTAAAGAAATGTTAAAAACATAAGTAACACTTCCTGGCGTATTTCTTGCAGACGCAGGAAGCGCAGGAATTTAAATAACACACAACAGAAAAGGTATTTTCAGTGAGTGACTAGTCTTAGTAGTGTAATCAGTTGTTCCACTCCGTGCTCACAGTATATCTGATATTGTTAGCACATTTATTTGGCCACAAAGTTTTACAGACTTAAAGGATCATATCTGACAGGTACTCAAAATTGCACTGTGTACTGTCAGTTTATGAAGAAAAAAATTCTTTAGTGATACAATGAGCTTTAAAGAGCTTTTACAACACACAGAAATAGTTTTGTCAGTGGTGAATAAATCTGTTCATCGGGTAACTTTTTGGTGAATGTCACAAGTCTAGATTGAAAGGCTGATTCTGCACTGTTGAAGAATGCATACGTAGGCTGTAGGTGGCAGTACTGTAATCCCCTAATCTGAACCAGCCATTTTAAGTTGTTATCTAGGATTGACTAATAGCTCCTCGTGCGGTCTGGCAAAACAATGCTTTTCTCATTTTTTTTCACAGTGGATTATAATGTTATCAACCAGTCAGAGGTTCCTAACTGATCAGAAAAACAAAACAATATATTCACGAGTTATTTTATCTCTATTCTCCATAATGAGTAATGGGAAAAGATGTGTAGCCACTTGCGTTTATGTGCACGTGCGCAAGTATTAGTGTGTATGTGTGTGTGTGTGAATACCTCTCTCCAGTCTGGGTAATGAGTCTCCTGCATGTTTCCATCTGAACATCCAGTCCTCTCTTCATACTACACATTTCCATGTACTCATGCAAGTGTCTGTTCATGTCAGACTTTGCAGTTGCCAGCTCCAACTAAATGAAAGCATGTGAAAGTGACAAATTAAATCATTTTTATGTTAAAAGGACTAGACTGACCTCAACAAACAAAATGTAGACTTCTCCCCTTTCTGTTATCACCTCAATCTGGCCAATGGTATCCTGATACTCCTTCTCCCTAGACTTAAATAGGCACTCTGTATCTTTGATCACTTTCTCAAGACACTCCTCCTGGAGAGAAAGAAAGAAAGAAAGAAAGAGAGAGAGAGAGAGAGAGAGAGAGAGAGAGAGAGAGGTCTGAGATATATAATTGTTATGAAGGAACCTGGACAATAACCATTAGCAGCAGATATGGATAAAAACACAAAGGCAGATCATGGGCTTATAGCGACAGATAGACTTGGAGGGTTTTTTCCAGGTGATTTTAGCCACAGTGCTCTGAGGAAATTCATTGTCATATTCTGATGAGGAAGCACCATATTACCTGCCTTACCTCACCATGGCTGGGGTCTGTGGTCAGAGTACATCCTGGGAAATCCTCCCAAAGCAGCAGGGTCTCCTCAGTCTCTTCCCATGCCAAAGAGTCACAGTCATCATCAAACTCACATTCACGCCTAAAACACACACACACACACACACACACACACATACAGTACACACACGAGAAGTACAGTATGTCATTGGTTTTGGGGTCCACAAGATCAATGCATAATGTTTTCATAATATGAGAAGTATGCTTTAATCTCTCTGCCTCTGTATACTTAAGAGCTGCTAGCCATTTATGGGTGTTTCTTAGGTTGACAAAATGAGCACTCAGCACATCTTGAAGCAGATTCAGCTGTCCTTAAATTATGCATGAACAGCAAGCCGATAAGATGTTCTCCCATCATGAAAGACACATACTTTAGCTCATTTTCCTAGGTTTGTGCTATATAATAATATTAACAGAATCCTGCAGCATTCACAGGACTTCACTGGTACTGTTAAGAAATTCGGGTCATTTTAATTTGTATAATCAATTCATAAAGCATAAATATAGAGTAATATAGAAAACTGTGCTAAATGCAAAGATGCCTTCAGAAATAATGAACGGGGGTTTGAAGTTTCAAAATCTATTATATTGCACAATTAACAGTAAACAACTGGGGCAAATTATCTTAGCAAATCCACCTAATGTCATGTTTCTGGATGTATGAGGAAAGCAAACAACCTGGAAGAAACCTTCACACACATAGAGAGAACATGATCAGAAATCTTCTACAAATAGTAAACTGAGCTCAGGATTAAACCCTGGACCCTAGAGCTGTGAAGCAGCAACACTAGCTAACATTTCTTAGACACACTACCATGCAGTTTTCTATGGAAAGTGACTGGAAGGTTGGTGCAGACTTTTTGGACAACTTGCTTCAACTCTTTTGTCTCTGCATGTAAAATACCCAGACAGCCGTTTTTTTTATTATCAGGAACAAGGGCTAGTTAAATATGTATTTTTGTCATTTTTTCCCCAGAGTGACAAATGCAATTGACATAAAATTGGGATGGTAGACTAAATGTATAGAAAAAACCTAGGGTGCATAAAACCTTTGCACAAATTTTTGCACCCAATAAATGTGCAAAGCCAAATTAGAAATGTAGTAAAACACTTGCTGATGTTGAATTTTGTGCAGTAAAGCCTTTTCTTTTTATTAAATTTGCTCAGCTCTCTTTTATTATATTTTAATAATTAATATTTTGTTTTGTAACATTTTGCAAAAAGATGCTTTCATATAAATGCATTACTTCTACTTCTACATTGTTTAATCTACTAGTTACTCAGCATCAGCAGTGCTTTTTACAGGGATGATGCAGTGAAGCACCATACAGATATTTATACCGACTGCCTGACCTGTTTTCCCTGGGAACATATAGAGTTACATAAGACACGGCTCTTGGACCACCAGAACAATATAGTACATAAACTTACAACTGACACAACATCCTCTGCATCTCTTCATTGATCTGAGTAGCTGAGGTGGTGCCTACATTCTCCTCTTTTGCTCCACATCCATCGCTTTCTGAGGTACTGGTTGGTTCATCAGTCTCACTGCCATAAGCAGGCTGGATTGTCTGTTTCCGTGGACGACAGCTAATGGAAGATTGCGGACTGGCAACCTGAAAGTAAGCATTAGGAGAAACCAGAGGACGTGCACAGGTTGAAAAATGGTGATGGCTTTAACCTGCTCTACAGTCTGTCCATAATTTAGAGCACATCGCCTTCAAAACAGAAACATCAGCAGAAAAGCATTCCAGCATTGCGGCAAGAGTGGAGAAAAGCAGTGACAGGAGTGGAAAGATCATCATGAGTCTCTTAAAATGAATACACATACAAAGCTCATAAATTCTTTATACCCCTGTTAGAATGGCATGTTTTTGTAATGTTAAAAATTTTAAACCAAGATAAATAATGTCAGAACTTTTCCAGCTCAATTGTGAAATTCAGGTCATTGTTGATCTGATAAGTGAAATTGCACTAAAATCTCGTGGTATTTGTAGCTAGTCATCATTCCATCCTCCTTAACAAATGCTGCAGTTCTGGCTGAAGAAGAGCAGCTCTAAAGCGTGATGCTGCCATTACCATGCTGCACCCTGGTTATGGTACACAATTTGATTCATGGCTTGGGGTGGTTTAGTTGGACATTTTGTGAGAAAAGGTTTCCATCTACCCCATAGCCATGACATGAAGAATATGTGAGATTGTTGTTATATACAGAAAGCAATCATTATTTCCCAGATATTAATGCAGCCCATTTATTGTTGCTCTAGGTCTCTTGGCCACCTTTCTGGTAAGTTTCCGTCTTGTCCTTTTTTTGGTTGATGTCAATGTGGTGTTCCATTTTCTATATTTACTGATGATGGCCATTGACTGTGTTCCATGGTACAGCTAATGTTTGGAATTGAAGTTCTTTTATAACCCTCTACTGATCAATACCTTTCAACAAGACGGATACCAAGCATGCATTGTAAGCTCTTTGCAAACTATGGCTTCAGCAGTACGACGAAACAGAAGAAGATGTTAAGAAAATCCCAGATAAACAGCTGATCTTTACTGGGGGTAAATCAGTATATCATTAATGACAACTGTGTGATAATTACTTTTGAACATAAGATTCGGTTATAATAGAATGTGTATAGCAGGTTTTTGAACCTTTTTATTTTTCATTTTTTTCACTAAAATGTTTCTGAATGTTTTTTTTTACTTACTTTTAATATGTTGTAAGTTCATGCTGAGAATAATGAAAATGGAAAATGTTCTGAAATAATTTTTCTTGGTTTCACTTTTTAAATCACAAAAAAACAGCATTTTAATCTGCAAAAAATAGCATTTGCTGTGTTAATTATCATGAGTATGTTCAGACCTGAAAGCTCGTGATGGGGTCCTCACAGTTCCTCTGTTGTGCCAGGTCACAGAGACGTGCTGTGATATCAATACGTCTGCAGATATCCATGTCCACCTTCATAGCCTTCTCCTGGATCTTACTGTCTAACTCGCTCAGGTTCTGTGTTTATGTGTGTATTAGAGGATAGAAACGTGTTATTCCATTACAGCAAATGTAGCCCATTAGTGGCTGTAGTCAGAACTGTAATACATGTCTATCCAGGAATTTTTTTTAAATATTCAGGAGGCCTTAAAATGATTTAACTTACTTTCAGCTATTTAAACTGTTTAAACATGGCCTAAATACCTAGAGAAATTCAAAGACCTCTGTTTTAAAGCTACTAGTTACATTTGGAAATTAGCACCATCCCAAGATGATAAAAAGCTGCTCAGCTCTGCCCATGTCTCTAAAAGCTCACCAGGCATAGTATGTATTTTTAACAAATAAATTGGCTAGGACAAGAGGAAAGCTTGTTGATGTTCAACTCGCAGCAAACAGATGGATCTACAAATCACAAACTGCTCTATGAAAGACAAAAACTAAATGAATAGGTGAGCAAGTGTGTGCATGTTTGTTGAATTGCACTCACATTGCTCATTAGACCCTTAAAGAGGACAAGCTCTGCCTTCAGCTGCTCCACCCTCAAGGCCAGCTCATCCTGACACACCTCACTCTCCTGCAGGTCCTGCACACACACATACAAAACAATCTTTCAGTAAGAATGCACATCATTACTGCATAAGATATAAGTATTTAGATATAGGTAAACAGCATTTTTTTAGGCTGTCAAAGCAGTAATAGTCAGATCTTCAGGCAGTGATAGTGACTCTATAAATAGGATCAGTCGCAGAGTCAAGCTATGACAAGCCAACATACATGCATACTTTGTATATTCATCAGCAGCTGAAACAGGCTAAAACAGATCATCCTCTGAGGCTACAACAACAGAGGAAACTGGACACTGAGTAACAAACCTGGCACAGAACACAAAAGCAATGCTGAGTAAAAGAGAGATGAGATTTTAGAGAAGCAAACGCAAATTGGATTTGATAAGCCCATGATCTGTGTAATTACATAAAATGGCAAATACACTTCAGTAGTTGAAAGTGATTTGATCTTCCAGATTTCATAAGGAAGTTTTGGAGTTAATGGAGTATTGGTGTGATTTAGGACTAGGATTAATCTGTGTATGGAACACCGACTCCAAACAAACAGATCTAGGTCTAACAGGGCATAATATGCCTCATACATTTGACATTAGACCTACTCACACTGAGTAGGTCTAATGGAATTAGGATTACATAATCAACATGGTAACGCAAAAGGTTGTCAGGTTACGATCTAAACACCAAACCACAATATCCTTTCTTGATCCATGGTATAATCCTATCACATGTCCATGAGTGCATATTCAAATGAATCACAACCAGCAAACCACTGGCAATCACATAAGCACAGAATAGCACTGATCGCTTTCATAAGGCTTTTGCATTTTAAAAATCAGAATATTTGAGTGGAATATTAAAAATCAGAATATTTCTACCAAACAAATTCATTCAGATATTAAATTACATAGAATTGTTAAGATTTATTTAACCTTCATTTTAACTCATACATCATTACCATTAATTTACATAATTACTAATCTTTCTAATGTTAAAGACCAGTGCCATTGTTTATTTTCAACTGAAATAAATGAATGGCCCTAAATCACATATTTTGCATACACAGTGTAAGCAAAAAAGCTTAATAAATACCAGCTGTTTGTAGCCATGAAGTGTAATTCCATGCTTCTTAATATATAGTCACAGTTTACAAGTAGTCACAAGGTCTACTGGGAGAGTTTTTTAGACTATATTTAATATAAAACTTGCAAAATTAAGCCCAGAAAACAAAGGGTTCAACAGTAAAAAAAGGATAAAGGAACAGAGAGAGAGAGATGATAAAAATAGAACACTAATACTTGATAATACAGATATCAAATGTTCTCACCTCCTGCAAATCTGTGACCTTCTGCTGAAGTTCCACTCTCATGGTGTATTCCTCCTCCCATCTAAAAATAAGATAAGAGACAATTGACCCTCATCAATTCCCATATATACAACAAACAGGATATCGGTATGGACCAGTTGGACCAGAGCTGTCACTTATGATGCAAATGTGTTGCACTAACAGAATTAGATTAACAATGTCAACCATATAGATTGCGGTGTTTGTATACGGTATATGATGACTTAAGAGCTGACACACTTCTAAAGATTTATTACATTGTTTGGAAAGCATTCACTGTACTAGTGTGCAGGAGAGTAGAACAGAAGCCATGGAGCATGCTCTCTCTCTCTCTCTCTCTCTCTGCCATTTTCTTACGTAAGGGCTCTTTGAAATGCAGCACACTGCAGTTTTTCCTCAGCTTATTAAAGCTTCCTCTGTGGACTGCAAGAAAAACTAACAGCAAACATTACAAGCAATTCTGAAGTGCCAACATACAATTACTGAGAGAAAGCTGATGAAAGATAAAGTATGTGTGTGTGTAATATAGGATGCAAAGGAGAGAGAAAAGGAGAAAGGACAAGGAACATGTGCACCCTGTCAGTGCCAGTGTGTGAACTGCAATGCAGATGCAATATGGAGCACTGAGACACGGGCAAGAGGACAGGTATGAGAGAGAGTAATTGAGAGCAAGACAGACTGATTTGAGTAGTGTGAATGAATATTCTTGTAAACATCTTAACAAGATGAAGGCACCATGCTAAAATAGAAATACATGGACACACATGGGAGCATAAAACTCCAAAGTTAAATTTAGATGTCACCATGAGCCATAAACCACAAGTCAGGGGACAGATGGTTAGCTGAATGACTCTCCATCTTTAAATAAAACTGTTATTCTATGACTGCAGAAAAGACATAGTCACTGGGACATGCCAGAGTCAATAGGACATGCCAGGACGTACACTTTCCTGCGGCAACAAGCTATAATTCCATAATAAAAAAAAATGAACAGTTGCTTTGAACCACAGGTTGATTTATTTTTTTTAACATAACAGGTTCCTCTCATTTGACTGATAACTCTCTCTCGTCTTCATTTCGTGCCCATTTATGTCATGCCTGGACAAATCACCTAGTAGGGCTTACAAAATGAAAACAATACACAATATTGCAAGTATGTTGCTGGGTGGATGTGACTATGATGTGCTTGTAATTTGTTGATTGTTTGTGTACAGTGAGCTCCCTTTCTTACATCTGAGTGATAGAAGGAATTTTTATTAAACAAGAAATTGATTCTCATGAACCATTGGCAGAAATGATGGCACAACTCTGGTGTGCCATCATTGCTTTGAATTGTCCTGGAGTGCAAGAGAAATGATTTATGCAAAGTTTTTTTCACAATTAAAGACTAGCATGAGACAACATGCCCTCTTCAGACAGACATAAAAATTTCAACATAATGGAATGATGGATTTGTTCACACTGGTTCACCTTTTCACTAATCCCGTCCTCAGTTTGTTTATAATCCATACAGGGAAATAGTACATTTGGAACGTTCAGGCAGCTGGGTTTACCCTCAGCACCAGGAGACTGGACAGCTCCCGACTCCACCTCAATCTCAAATGACTCCGTACTGGACAAGCAATTAAACCTATTTCATTCCCTGTGTAGTTATTAAACACCGAGTTATCTGACCTGCAGTCTGGGACAGTTCATCTGTGGTTTCTGCTGAGCTCAGTGTTGCCCTGGACTCTGCAGTGTTTAGTGACTCAGGAGGGGCAGCTAACATAAGTATCATTCATAAACACGCTGTTTCTTCAACGGACAATACAATCCCAAGAGATAAATATAAGCACATGCACATAAATCAAGCAAATTCGAATCAAGTACAATTCAGCATGACATTGACATTCACCTGCGCTTGTACTCGTCCCTCTCCCGTTTTACTTTGGCCAGCACGTTGTATAGGGCTCTGATTTCCGGGGTAATGGTGTCGATCTGCACTCCGACTCCGTCCGGGTGCACCCATGACACTCCAGGGCTGGTGATCACCCGCGGTTCCGAATTCGAGGGCCACTTTCGGCTGGGACTATAGGACCAGATAGTGCCGGGCATAAAGCGATTAGTTGGATTAGAGCCGGTTCTGGCTGCAGCACTGTTCACATTAGGCGCGTTGTTGGAGTTATTCGTGTTGGCCGCTGCCGCTTTACTAGGCGCGCACGAGCTAACGGCCGGGTTGGAGCTTGATTCATAACCTGAAGCCCTAGTCTTGTCATCAGGCTCGAGTTTAAGCACGGTCGTAAGGGAGGGTGTGAATAAAGTAGTCGGTCTCTTAACGGAATTGTTGGTGTTTTGAGATTGCAGGGGAACTGGCCCGACAAAACCGGTCTGCACCCCGGTTTCTTTGCTCTCAGCGCAGGCGAGCTCGTTGCTTTCCAGCACCTGCTGCAGCTGCTTCTCCAGGATTTTGTTTCGCCTCTCCAGCTCATGCACTTTAGCCAAAAAGCAGCGAAAGCGCAGATTAAGGGTCTTCAGGACGCTGATGTTGGAGCCCAAGTCGTTGCGTAAAGCCATGGCTGCGGGGGGAGGCGGCACGGCCCGGTGCAGAGAAGGACCGATGGGCAGATAAACTAAGCCGCTTTGGGAAGTGCCGTCTGCGATCAGTCCGGGATGTTCGCCGAGGTGGAGAATGGAGGCGTGAGGAGCCGTCAGAAGAGCCTCGGGGATCACAGAAGTGGGTGAATCCGGATGGCTGAGCATTTCTGAACTCTGTGGATGCGGATGAGCAGCAGACAAGCTGTGGCCCAACAACGGGTTCATACTATATGGAAAACTGAAGCGCTGCAGATCTGGCATGAACGGCGGCTTATTGAACAAAATGCGACAGCGTTTTAACAAACAAACAGTTATTACACTACTAATATCACCGACTGCACGGGTAAACAGCTAAAACATGATATAACCAGTAAGAGCTTGTTGTATGTTATATTAAACAGCCGCTGTGATAAAAAATGATTAAAACAAGATTAGAACCGCGAAACAAAACTGCCACACCGACAATGATTAGAATAATTACGTAGTTATATGAAAAGAATGGAAAGTAACGAATTAAAAGTAAATACAATATGCCCGTGCGTCCTCCTCACGGCTTTCTTACCTAGCATTGAAAATGTACGTGTGAGCGTAAATGCAGAGGATTTAGAGACCGGGTTACCGTAATATACATAAATGATGCTCATACATATCTGTTCAGGTAGATACTTACATCAGAACATGATTCCTGAATATTGATAACTGTTAGTAACTATAATCAGTAATATGCACGGAAAATTATTTCTTGACATTCAAAAAAAATGCAGTTTCAACCTAGAAATGCATGAGTAAAGCATGAAACAATAGTACTTACGGTAAACCGCAGACTGACGTAGCCGATAGCAAGCGCTTTTATTCTATCTTATATTTTATTTTCGTGCTCCATGGATAAGTGTTTATTGTTATTGCAAATTAATTTCATATTCCAAAGCTCAATAATGTAAAACTATATATATATATATGTATATATATATATATATGTGTGTGTATATATATATATATGTGTGTGTGTGTGTGTGTGTGTGTATTTCATTACACGTGTAATGAAATAGTTAATTTATTTAAATTTTATTTTAACATTGCAACATTGATTATAAAAAAAAAAAATACAAAAAAATCTGCATCCCAATGTTTCACAGAAGCCATTGGGAGAACAGCAAAGCTTCTGCATCTAATACATTCATGGCCTACTGTACCACAAACACACTATTCACCAATGGTCTGGTGAATAAAAATAATTTAATACCAAGTCATTGATTTATCTAGACCAAACAACAAAGGTTGTGGGGGGAAAAATAAGTAGTACAGATGTATATTGTTGACATTACATTAAAATGTAATATATTTTGAGTGTTATAATGGTTAAGTGTTTTATAGGCACAGTTGTGTGGTAGGGTATAATCATGTTATTCTAAAGAATTCTGGGACAAGTTTAGAAAGGTTTGAACATTCCATTCTTACACTAGACATTTTAGATCCGACACTGCTGTTATGCCCCTAAGCAATGTACTTTAGGCTCCATTACTCAATGGAAACCACTAGACTATGTGGATAACTTCTATAAACTCCAGTAATGGCTGTAAAAACACACACATGGCTGTTCTTACACATACAAAAATAAAATACTTGTGATTAGAAATGACAGGAAAATACCACTGAATGTTTATTAAAATTGTGCACCAAGTGATAATTTATTGCTTGATGCTGTATTGTAGCAGAAGTTCTTGGCAGTTGTAGATGCAGACATCACAGGGACATGTGATTAGTGGTAGTTTTCTTACCACAATGTAAGAAAAACCTTAAATTTAGATAATGGTCAGGTTTCACTGTTAGCACCCAGGGGTTGGGAACAAGACAAAAGCTCATTTCTAGCCATGTTGGACTCCAAATGGCAGAATATAATATAGCTATACACATGTACTGATTTATGTTTGAGATGCAGCTCTGCTAGTTAAGTAAAAGATGAGTAATGGAACCAATAGGAGGAATGCATGAGCATTCAGGTTTTGGAACACTTTCTGGTGGAACAGAGGCTACAGGTGAGGAAGTTGGAACTACAAAGTACAGAACCTGAAAACCTTGTGTATTACCAGTGCACATCACCCCAGACCACATACTCACCATATAGTTGACTGGCATTTTTAAGCCTCATCAAGTTAGTAATTAAGAATTACATTTGATGTACCACAAGAGACAGCAGTTCTCACAGAGGACTTTTATTCCATCAAGTTTTAGCAGACTAATGCTTTCAATATTTTTATATTTAACCTCACACAAACAGAACAGGGCTTTTCCATATAAAAAAAATAATTGGTCTACAACTTGGAGCATGGCACTTCAAGCAGTTTGTAACCAGGTGGGATTTACTCCTTGGATGCCATGTAGGCCATCAGGTCACAGACACGGTTGCTGTAGCCAAACTCATTGTCATACCTAAGGGGAAACAATTAGGTACAATGATGCATTAAAACCCTGAATAATTACATTATGGATAAGATTTTACACACAGGTACATACCATGTCACCAGCTTAACAAAGTGATCATTAAGGGCAATTCCAGCACCAGCATCAAAGATAGAGGAGTGAGTATCTCCATTAAAGTCTGTGGACACCACCTTTGAGACAGCATGAAAAAAAAAAAGTTGATTCAGGCAAGCAGAACAGTAACTGCATATTGGAGACATGCACAATGTTTCCACACAAAGATCAAAATAGGAACTTTGAGTTTTACAAAAAGGAAGATTCTTTTCATACGCGAATGATTCAATTGGTAAATGCTTGTACCAACACATCCCATACACTTAAACCCATTGTACAAAGAAGCAATTACAAGAATCCAGGCCAAGCATGTACATGCATAAATAGCCAATGCTTGGGCAGTTTGTCAGGTTTCTCATATTTGCAATGATTACCACAGCAATTTATGCCATGGAAATTAACTTAAGTCTACAAATCTGATCCTTATTATTGTACGATACCAGAATGTACAGATTGTGTGTAATGTAGTGCAGACCAGTTTAAAAGGTTGTGGTTTCAAGTACATTTGGTCCCAAAAAACTTGATTACACTGTACCAACCTGGTGTTCTGTGTATCCCAGAATACCCTTCATAGGGCCCTCAGCAGCAGCCTTAACCACTTTCTTGATGTCATCATATTTGGCCTGCAAAACAAGTTAAGAAAGTATTCTGTTATAAATGTTTCAGTGTCTAAAAGGAAGGAAAATTATTTAAAGTTCAGATGCACAGGCACTCACAGGCTTCTCCAAACGGACAGTCAAGTCAACCACTGAGACATTGGGAGTTGGGACACGGAATGCCATACCAGTCAGCTTGCTGAAAAACAGCAAAAAGGTTAACATGTGACAGTCAAATGGAGAACAAGTTTTAGCCAACATCTAAACTGAGTAGGGCCAACCTCAATATGTATGTATACTTTACAAATAGGAGAACTTTTAGTTTAAAAATTCTTGGATGCATGACTCATTATCCCCAGTTTATAAAGTTATGTCTTAAAATAAATTTAAAGCCAAACTCTGACATACTTAATTTGAAATGAGAAATGGTTGTATGGTAGAACTGACCCATTAAGCTCAGGAATGACTTTTCCCACAGCCTTAGCAGCACCAGTAGAGGCTGGGATGATATTCTGACTGGCACCACGGCCATCTCTCCACAATTTACCAGAAGGACCATCAACAGTCTTCTGGGTGGCTGTGATGGCATGGACAGTGCTCTAAGTGGGGAAAACGCAGATTAAAACACACACAAGGAAAATGGACAAAGGAGGACTGAGGAGTCACCATACAGTTCTGATTATTTTAGCATTGAAAGTGTCTCACCATAAGACCCTCAATGATGACAAAGTTATCATTGATGACCTTGGCCAGAGGAGCTAGGCAGTTGGTAGTGCAAGAGGCATTGCTGGAGGGAGGAGGAAGAAATGGCATTCTGAGTTTCTTGTACAAATGCATTGTATTTACTAAGCTGTATGTTTCACATCTGAAAACAGCATCCCCCCACTGGCTACTGACTGTAACTGCATCTTTACCTGACTACTTTAAGGGAGTTCTCGTATTTCTCATGGTTAACACCCATGACAAACATTGGGGCATCAGCACTAGGGGCAGAGATGATGACTCTCTTGGCACCTCCTTTCAAGTGAGTCTAAGGAGAGATCCAAACACATGGCTCAACCACAGGAACTGCAGCATCATTAGAGTCATAGATAGCACATAGATGTTCTCAAACATCATTACTTACAGAGGCTTTCTCAATGGTGGTGAAGACACCAGTGGATTCCACAACATACTCAGCACCAGCATCAGCCCACTTAATGTTAGCTGGGTCTCTCCTGAAATTTTAAGGAGCAAGATTGTAATTTTTTTTGACACCAAGTTTTTTATGCATGTATAGAGGTTAACTCACTCGCTGAAAACTGTGATGGCATGTCCATCAATGATCAGTTTGCCACCCTCAGCCTTGACCTCTCCCTTGTACCTTCCATGGGTGGAGTCGTACTGGAACATGTATACCTGTTCAGGTAAAAACAGGAAGAAACAAAACATACTGAGGACAAGGGAGAAACTAAATTAATCTATTAGATTTGTTTGTGATTAACATGGTTTGTGTGCAATAATACCTTCAAGGTTTTCTAAACTTATTTAAAAAAAAAAAAAAAAAAAAAAAAAAAAAAAAACCCTCACCATGTAATCCAGATCAATGAAGGGGTCATTGATGGCCACAATCTCCACCTTCTTGGAGTGGAAGGCAGCACGTGTCACCAAACGGCCAATGCGCCCAAATCTGAAATTAATTAACAAGTGCACCTGGGATTTAACATATACGACATGACTATGAAGGTGAACATGGCTTTGTAAAGCTAGTCAAACTTAAGTGCCTCTTGTTTATATCATGCAACACAAAGCAAGAGCATGCACAGTAGATGAGAGGGACAATGTTTTCAGCTCAAGACAAGTGTTAAGTGCATCATGGATATGCCCAACACTTACAGTACACTGAAATGTTTTACATGCAATGCAGTCAAACTAAGTAAAACTACTAGTTTAACTAGTAAAGTTTACTAGTAAAATTGCAGTCTTAAACTACATTATATCCTGTTAAACAGCTATAATACTTGAGACAACGTGTTACTACAATTACTGGAAACAGTTCAAGCAACCTACAGTGGAGATTGGCTCAAAACCAAACACTACAATGGTATCAAGAGCCATCAAGCCTGTGGCGTCAAGTTGCATTTTTAACCCTGCTGTATATGGTCAAGTAATAAGGTCAGCTGTGCTGTGGTCTGTCCCTAAAGCCATCCACAATGCAGGGTAGGATTACTAACTACAGCTGAACAGCACCCCATTTATATTTCTTTAAGCCAAGCTCAAAAATGCACTTGTACCAAGGACTTCGTTATAAATCAGCAACTCTTACATCTAGGACACAGTCAACAGCATTTTACTAGCCACTAGGTGGCAGAAGCATTCCATAATAAGCAGTGACATGCCATCATTTTAAAACCAGCCACCCCACAATCACACCACTTGTACCTTCTGGCTCCATGCTTATGTCAAGCACAGCATTCTAAATGCCATACACCTGGCTTTACTTCAGGTTAAGATTAGTAAGACACAATCACTGCCTCATGGCTTTAAATTGCAGTAGGGAGAATTACTGCATGCAGTGTTTAGTAAACGAAAAACTTTAGGACAGTCAAAGCAAACATCCAGACTTCAAGCAGACAGCATCATTAAAAGATTGAGCCTCTTCTAGGTCCCATTTGTCACTCAGCCAGGTCTGAAGAACAGAGTCTGATAAGAGTCTACTCATAGCCTGTAAATAACTCATTGCATTTGCAAGAAATCAGCAACAATTGAAACTCTGGACTAAAGATTAAAGTCCTGTCCTAGAGTAGCAGTGGGAGGGAAGTTTGCTGCACAGCTAGTTACAGTTTAACACTAGAATAAAATTCAGACAATTGGGAAAAGACAAGCAGCATGTTGATTTAGAGACTAAAAACAGAAAAAAAAATAAATAAAACCTTAACTAACACTCCCCTTTTTAAAAAAAGGCAGCAGGAATCATTGTGCTCAGGCTTGTCCAGTACATTCTAAGGGCACTTAAAAGCGCTCATAGGACATCAAGATAATTTGGGTGCCTTGATCAGGCTTTGCAGTACGAGACTGCAGCAGTGACCTTTCAGTTATGTAGAGGGTTCACATTTCTCATCATACTTCATGTGTGCTGCATTCAGCACAGAACAGCTGTTACCTCAGACGATCTGGTCGTGCACATACACACTTTCAGCATGGCACATCTTTTCCCCCCCAAGAGGGTACAGGGAGGTTTCAAAGGCAAACTGACCCCCAGCAAACAAAGAGGGGTTGTGTGCTGTATGATAAGCTGTGCCATTTCCTCACGTCACACTGACGACATGAGACCCAATGCAAACATTGCTTTTAAAAAGAAATGCAATCGGCCCCTGACTAACGCAGTTACCTCATGTTGCCTAAAAGCCTTTAAACAGGTCCAATAGGTCAATTCATGGAACTAAAAGCTCACTTCTGAAATACAAATGAGTGCAAAGCTACAGGGTCCAAACAAGTAAGGAACTTAAGTGATAAGGAAGTTCAGGTGCTCTGTAGATTTTGCAAGGTTACCAAACACAAATTAGAGTTTGTTCTAAAGAGTAACAAGCCAGAAAAAGCTCTACTAATGTATTTGTAAAATGTATTTATAATAAAACTCACAAGCATGTCTTTTCCATCAACCCAAAGGCAGATAAAAGGACAACATCCCTAGTTATTTTAAACTTGAGTCAGATTTTTTATTCTCCTCCTCTTGTAACTTTCCATAGACCTAAATGCAAGGTGCCATATGAAGGTCTTACCCGTTGATGCCGACTTTAACCATTTTGTCTGCTTTGGTCTTGTCCTCTGAAATAAAAAGGAGGAAATTAGACAGGAGTGTGACACGGACAATTTGTTAACAGTCACAAGTGTACAGTGTACAGGCTGAATCTATAGTGAACTTGTTGGGACACTTTAGTAGGCGGAAACGGTCTAAATTCTCCCTCAGAGCAGAAACGGTGCTGGCGGTCACAATTATAAAGTATAATTCTGTAGGGCTTTGAGGAGGCGTGGAGCAAAAAGGCATGTTCACCAAGCAAAAAAAAATATTGTACAAGCGAATAAGTGTAGTTTCGGCTTAAAAGCAAAGCAGTAACAAAAGTAGCAGTGATTTTAAAAAAAAAAAGGTAACTATTGCATAATTATATTCAAACGAGCAAAAATCCAACACAACACCCAATAAAAGTCAACTTCGATAAGGAAAGGAAAAATCATTAATAATACCGAACACCTTCACATTTGTGCGGATAAACTTAATAAGCGGTTTAGACTTGCAGGTGGGAGATTTAGTTACCGTCTGTGAGAGGCCTCTGTCTGTCTCTGCACCTGTGTGAGTGAGGAGAAAGTTCACGACCGGCCAATTTTATTTCTGGCGTGGCAGCATTAGCCCCGCCCCTACCGTTGAATACCCTAATCGCCCCGCCCCTTATCCTTAAAAACTATAATGGCCCCGCCCTCTATCATTAAACACCCTAATTGCTCCGCCCACTAATAATGTCAAGGTCAAGCTGTGGGCAAGAAATACCAATCTGTGGTGCTGGTTGGGCCGAGCTGAAGGACATGTTCAAATCTACACCATATTCACCATAGTGCACTAGTTAAGAGGTTTCTGAATTAAAATGAATGCACATATAATGCTAAATTCCCTGCTAAATTCCCATAATCCAATGCTTAAGTCAATGTGAAGTAGGGGATAGGAGCACCCAAAACACACTTTACAATAGGAAAAGTTAGTGATATCATTTTTGATAATGCAGCAATGTAAGGTGATTCACCTGTTTTATTACAAATACTGAATGAACCAGATGAGGTGTGTTTGGGCAGGACAATCATTAAACATTGACCTTCCAAACAGGAGTTGTGCACTTCTGCAGTCATATTTAGGATAGGTCTAATCTTGAATAACTATAATTAATATAAAAGCATTTTAAATCATATAAATCTAAATAAAAAAGTAAAACATCCAGCAGAGAATAAAGAATTGCTATCAAATACTTTTTAGACATTTCTAAAAATTGCATTCCTATTTTGTGCTTTTTTTTTGTTTGTTTGTTGTGATTTTTATACAAACGTATGAAATATTATCCAAAGAATTTAAAAAAGGAAACTATTCTGACTGGTCACATCAAATCAGTCTTCAGAGAGAGCAATTTGAAATGAGCTTGCTTGTCTAACTTTGACCTTCTCACAAGCTTCAAACAGACACTGAAAGAGAGCTGAAGCAAGGGATCAAATCACTCTCAACGTGAGTGGGTGACATTTACCAGAAAGACCATGACCCTTCACTTTTAATCAGCCATCCCTCCTTCACTTGCATGTCGCCATCCCTGCCCTCGACTCTTTGAGCGTACATGGAGGCTCATACGGTTGTCTTTGAGAGATGTGTCCTGGTGAGCCTTATGTCAGTGAACATGCAGTGGAGAACCTGAATGTATCAGCTGCATGCAGTTCATGTATAAGATTTAAAGAAAAATAATCAAATAGAGTAATTGTGATCCTAATTTCACTGTGCATGTGCTATTATAAAATATCATTAAATCTTTTGCACAATTGATCATTGCATTGATGGTATGCCTCCTTTATGGTACTAGAGGAAAAAAATCAACATATCAGTTGGTACACTAATTAAGTTAATATAAAATTGTATTGAATCGGTAGAATATATTTGATTGAAATTAATTAAAGTCCTGCATAGAATGTTAATCTGTCTGCAATGAACTGTATTTGTTCCACAGGTGTTTTAAAGTGTCCTCTGAATTTGCTGTGCTTATGTTTTTGCTGACAAGGCCTCCACTGTAAACCCTCTGCCTTTTGGCTTCACTCAATGGTCTTAAGGTCACAGATCAGGAAAAGGTCAAACCCAAACTGTATGGTGTGTTAAATAACAGTCTAACTAGTAAGGCCTAGATCACACCTAACCTAATGAACTCAGACTCTGAACTCCCTTTTTTAACTCATCAGGTTAATGACACAATTGAATCTGACAGCATTCATCAGCCTCCATTGAGGCAAGCTGAAAGAATCAGATCCTTGTTTTGTCACATTTCAATCAACCAACCCTGAAACATACCATAGAGTAAATCTTCAATTTATGACCAATAAAATTTTAATGATGTGACTCAGAAATCTCACAAAAATGACATTAAAAATGTGGTTTCTTTTAAAACACAAAAGACGTGACAATCAACAAATGTTAGATTAGCTACATTACAGAAATAGCTCTGTATGTGATGTACATGCACGCAAAGTTGCCAGGATGGATCAAAGTGAAATGTGCATTCCTATTTCTACACTGTGAGAACTTTCTTGTATTGGTAAAACACTTAAAGTTTCACGTCTACCATACACCTACACATCAACATCAACATATATTCCATAACCAGGTTGTATATAGGAACAGCTATAAAGTGGAAACATAAGTTTGCATCTAAGACAATAGTCCTACAATTTGCATGTGGTTACATATGGATTCATATTAGCATTTTAAATCCAGGACTCAGAATAATTTTAAAAGCTTATATGTAAATTAACACCCACTCAATTCAAATAGAAATATATTTCTGAAATATATTATATAGACTATAATTCAGGCCCATGCAGCTGAAACAGAGATCTATTTTAAAACTCATAAAGCACATTCTTTTCATTTGTGGTACAAATAATTTGCATTGGCTATTGGTTGGAGTTTTGCTCATGTATGTTAACGTGCATTTTGTATGTTCTGGTTCCCCCATTCCCTCTTCTATGCAGAATATGCTGGAGAGAGGCCAGGGCCAAGCTATAAATAATCAAATACCCAAAGACCGACCCCACACCCTTTATATATGCAGCTATCTGCTCCACTGGAGTGTTTGGATCCAGGAACCTTGCTCAATGACAACTGAAGCAAACGGGTTCAATGAGATAAGACATGTATTAAATGGAAGTCTCTCAGTGCATATGTCAGATGAGATTACCATTATTATTACCCTATTTTCCTGTAACAAGTTGCCTTTCAAGTTACATTTCACTGATAATGCAACCAAATCTTTATTTATGCCTTGTCAGTTTTATATATCTATCCAGTCTAGTCAGTGTATTTGAGTGTGTTATAGATTAACTGTTAGTTCTGGAGCCTTGTGTTTGTTATCTATGTTTTGTTCATGGAAGCTCAGAGTTCAGTGTCTTGCTGTGGATAAAGTGCAGTCCAGACAGGTTTGGAGCAGTTTTGAAATTTAGAAACTGTGCCACCTAGTGGTGCCTGAAACTGCCTTTAGGTCTTAATAATGGGGATTATCTTGACTTCAAAAGGAGCCAGAAGAAAGTGTAAATTACACAAGAAGTGAACAAATGTAGACTTTTCAGATCTTTTTATAATGAAACATATCAAACTTAATATAATCAAAATGATTACAGAATATTTAGGTAATAAATAGTAACAGAGTCACTATCATAAAAGCTTGTATAAAATGATTAATTTTTTTTTAATTATTTAAATGATTTGAAAATTCTGTTTATGAGGCCAAATTAAGTAGATGAATGAAATATAAAGCATTTTTTGTTATTTTATCAGATATTATGCTACATACCTTATTGCAGTTTCACTACCCAGTCATTCCAGGGATTTAATTAAAGTCACAACAGCAGTGAGGAAAGCAATCTTACACCTCCCCAAAGTCATGTTACTGTAACTCTGTTGAATTTACTGTTAATCACATTTGCACCCATTAAAGCAATTAATCCATTTAAAACTGTATCCTTTGATACAAGATGCAGTGATTTTTCTAATTGTTAGAGCGCAACTAAGTCTCAGTATCTCTGCAAACAATTTCATCATATTTACTAGTGTACTTGACTGGTTTAAAATACTTTGTGATTATGGCTAATTGATGATCATTATTTGTCTCAAGAAAGACAAAATAAAATACCTGTATTTTAGAAAGATGAAAAATAGTCCAACAGCATTATTTAACATGGTTTAACATTTTAGTATTTATTCCTCATATAAGTTTTGTAATGGCAGCTCTAACTGGCTATTTTATACCAATAACTATTCACTTTCAACGTGTCATTCCTTCAACTTAATGGTATCAAACACTGAATTGGAAAAAAGCCCTTTGTCCATTTAAGCTCTAACAAATCTTGCATTTCTATTGTGATTTTATAAGGTAACTGTGACATATTAAGTAGTGGAGAAAAATGGTGGAGATAAGGAAAAATCCTTCCCAATGTTGATGATATACATATTTCACTACAGAAATAATAAAGTAAAGAAATATTTGCATATTTATATACCCTAATATAAAATTTATTGAGTATTTTAGTTATTAGTCAGGTCACACTCCCCTAGAATCTTCTCACATGAGACTATCAAACATATCATAAAAAGCAGGTATGCCTGGGGTACGGAGAAGCAATCTGACGTGACTGAATGTTTAATGCAGTTTTACACAAACTGGCTAAGAATAAGAAATCTACAGAAGACAGTTGATGCCTTACAGCAGTGACTTTGAGCCTGAGTGACATTTAGTGCTGATATGTAACGGGTTTAACAGAGATGAATATACCCATAATCCTTGTGCCCACACAAATATGCAAAGTGAAAAGAATTACTGGCAAAAAATAAAAAAAATTCAAAAAAAGGAAATCTTTCTCATGCGGTATCCAATGAGAAACTCAGGGCTTGTGGGTATATCAGCACCAAAAATATGTGTACCATGAAATACATAACTGATGCACATTAGTATGGAATGAACAGCTCATTGTGGAATGATGTGGTCTGAATTCCAGTCTTTTTGGACTAAAGGATACATTTGTGTGGCTTTGTAGAAAGAAAATGGTGCTAGATACCAGAAAATATTCACATCTTTCCCTCACAGTTTCAATGTGGTGGAAGCATTCACGGGTATCCCCTAGTAAGTTTATTATTAGCATAAAGATAAGAGATATAAGGTATTTAGATACATGTGCACAGATTGTCACATTTAGATTGAGGCAGAGTAACATAAAACAGAGGTGGTGAAATTTCCCTCTTTTTTACTACAGTGTGAGCATAGAAATAGCAAAGAAAGGACATGTTTACAACTGCGTATCACTGCTCTGTCCAGTGGTGCACAAAAAGAAATGTAATACATGGAACAATGCAGATATTTAACACATTTATCTCCTTTATTCATGCCAAATATACACAAACATAATGTTGAACTGTTAGTTTTGCTCATGCATATCCTTCAAAACAGTATTAAATACAGTTCATAGGTGTGTATATATATATATATATGTGTGTGTGTGTGTGTGTGATCTAATACAATTTGTATTATCTAACAACACAAACAAAAGTACACAAAACATATTTGCACTCCCCTACCATCAGAGTAACACAGAACTAGGATCACTAAACTTACAGCACTTTATAATAAACAATTTACAATACAGTATGAAAACATATCACCTCTGTGAAATGGGAAAATATAGTGAAAGAAACTGTAAGAGAACAACACCACATAGATTAGAGAAACTGACTGTAGACTGCCACTATGAAGAACATCTACTTGACTCTTAAAAGCCATTTCTTTGTCCCTCTGTTTGTCATTAGCAGCCAAGGCCACTCATAGATCCGATTCGGTCTAGCTTCAGGCCAAAGCAACCTCGGTTCCAACCCCTCCGAGACCGGTCTGACAAAGCTCGCTTTTGATTGGCCAGAGCTCCCTTGAGAAGACGGACCAAGGAGTTTTCATTCTGCACAGGTATATCAATCCATTTTGGATTTTCTGCAACTTTTACGTCAGAATTAAAGACCTGTACTGGCTCTTCTGATTGGTCACTTGTGAGATTATCCAGGTCATCTAGGGTTAAAAGGTCATTGTAACGCTCAAGGAACTGCTCGATGACCTTTAGTAGGAAACATGAATGAAACAGCTTTTTATTTTACGATTGAACTAGCAAACTAATTTTCTTAGATTTTGCCTTAGATCTAAAATCCAAAATCAGACAGCATGCTGGTTATAATAATGCTCTAATGTTCCCCTACATCTCACAGCCAGTAGAGATGTGTGAGTCTGCCTACCTGCATGGCCCGGTTGGGGGTGTGCAGGCTTCGGCTGTGGCTGGGTTTCAGAGGTGCCAGCAAGAGCAGCACTGCCAGAACAGCGGAGCACAGCATCATGGAGCAGAGACACACGAGCCCAAACACACAGACTTTTACAAAAACCTAAAGGAACACACTACATTTAAATTCATTTAGAATGTTTAGACAGAGCACCCCATTTTCTTATATAGTCTCACAGAAACATCTAAAACTTCAGCAGTTTAATTGCAAGATCAGATTTTAAAACTATTTAGGGAATTGTTTTAGTATGATTGCTCCTGTTTTTAATCCTTTCACTGTGCTGTTATGACTGGTATTTCTTATGTGCTGTGACTGAATGCTTTTAGTCTTAAGCTCTAAGGCTCACATGAAAAAATATTTTTATTAAAACCAGGAAACCTACAGTGAACTTTAGAAAGACCTGAAAGGTTTATATACACTATACACTACTATAGTTATGCAAGTTAGTAGTAGTGTGCAATTGCTGTTCCAGTAAAAAATAAAAAGTCAATTAATATATAATTAATTCATATATATATTATAATTAGTAACATATTATAGCAACATATTAGTTTTTAATATACTATAGATTTATTTTATATACTTTATATACTTAAGCATTTATAGTGAGAGAAAAATAAGTAAAATTATGAAAAACTCTTTGTGTGAGAAAAAAGCTTATTTTTTTGTTGAATCCAAACTGTCAAATAATTTGCTATTATAAGTAAACATTTTGATTTAGCAGAATTTTTAAATAGATACAATTCCAAAAGAAAGAAAAAATAGTTACTTACCAGAGACTGACTGTATGAAAACCTGTGGCTGAATGTTCAGTGAGAGCTCTGCTCCATCCTCACACTCACGTCTGATTCTCTTGCTCTCGACTCCCTCAATATTTGGCACCTGCTATGAGCATCCTTTTCTCTCCTCCTCCTTTGCTCTCGCTCTCCCTCAGAACTTGATTTATAGTGTGAGCTCTGTGTGGTGTGTGTGTGAGTTAAAGAAGTGTGTCAATAGTGTCTCCTATATATTGATGGGATGTGTATTAACTCTGACCATTCCCCCAAAACACACACTTTTGCCTCCCCTCAGACAGACACACAAACCCACACACCATTTCATTGCCTTGTCATTCTGCAGGTGACGGAAGAGATGCTGACTGCACTGTGTGTCCACATCATTTAGAAAGAACACCTTGACCCTTTGTTATGAGCCCATGCTTGAATAAACACACATAAACACACAACAAGAGCTGGTCCTCTTTCTCCTCCTCTCCAAAATGATGTCACCCTTTTTTCATTTCTCGTCCGTCTATTGTCGCTTTTTAACTTCCCTCTGTTTGCCATGCTGTGTTCTGGTTGCCAAACATACCCCATCCTGCTGCAGAGTTATGACTGCTGAACAAATGCCAACACATCTTTAATGCTTTTCCCATCTCTAAATATTTGTTAATCAAAGCCTCATTTTGTCCTTTAAACTTTTGGGTTTGAACGCAACATATTTGAAAACACACATTTGTATCAGGTATATATAACAAATTGCTGAAGTTTACAGTAAAATACAGTTTCGCCTAACTAGTGAAAGCACAGTATGTATAATCATAAGAAACATCATGATGTTCCCAAGTGGCCTGTTTCTAATCTGCTGTCTGTGCTGAATATTCACTAGTTTTTTTTTCTGTGTCTAACTCAAACATTTTCTCTATTCTTTTCCTGTATTTCTTACTCTTTTCTGTTGTTCCTATGGTTTTTCTTACTAAGAGTAACAGTCTGCCAGTGCCATCTGCTTGCAGCTCCCCCTCGGCCTCCTAGAACTCGGGAAGAGCCAACACTCACGCAGCGCAGGCAAACACTTAAGCACACTCACACACACACACACACACACGTGTAAAGGATATGACAACACACTCATAAATGAAGCATAGTATATAAATGAAAATATTCATAGATGCCAGTAAAACAGCATCACACAGTTCTATTGGTCTATGTAGACCACACAAACACACATCTCTGGCTTTGTAATGGAGCTCAAGTTCAGTGAATGTCTCTGCTGTTTGATCAGGTTGGTGTTTTTACGGTTGTGTACCCTGTCTCCTTCTCTCTCTCTCCTAGTGAAGAATAGCTCTGCTCTGCAGACAGCTGCTGCCACTGCTGGCCAACAGCGCAAACTCATTTTCATACCTACACTCTGCTGTCAGATATTACTGCTCTCAACACTATTAACCATGCTTTATTGTTTCCAAGGGAGAAGTTACTAAGCGTTCCACAGCTCCTGCCTTTGGTGAGAACACAAAGAGGTAGTCAATTTAATCACTTCAAAAATCCTGGGAGGACGATAACATTTGCTTATTTTGCTCTAACAGCAACTGCGCGTAAACACACACACTTAACTCTCACAGCTGTACTCCATTCTACAATGACGTTTTGCCAGTGGTTGGCAGCAGAAGGTACCTATACTTTACATTACACCCTCACCAAGACTGCAGAACAGTAATTGGTCTGTGTAGCGCTCTTGGGTTGTCACTCGAGTGAGAGAAAGAGTGAAAGTGAAAGACAAAAGAGAAAATGTGAGTAGGAGGACGGGTGGGCGAAGAGAGAGATGAGATGAAATATAAAATATGAAGGGATGGCAATAGGCTGCTGGAATGCACTCGAGCTTCACCTCAGAGTGAGGGAGAGAGAGCAGCGAAGGTGAAGTGTGTATGAATATGTGTGTGTGTTCCAGCTCTGTGGGCAGGGACAATAAAAAAAAGCGGAAGGTGTCATGCATGGACGTGTGTGGGCTGTGTTAGTGTGCAGGTGGAAGCGAGGACAAGAGACCTACTGAAGGGCAGGAGAGCACAAAGTTGAATACATTTTTTGAGTAAAATAGCTTTGAGTTACAGGGAAAGAAAGATCAAGTGACAGACAGATAGTAAGGGAGGGATTGAGGGACCTGCAAAGGGGGTGATCTTGTCTGACCAAGCTGTGGCACAACACTCAAGTAATGACTTCATCTTACTGTACACACACACACGCACACACACACACATAAGTAGTCCTAGATTAAATATTCAGGGATAATAGTTCCTACTGAGAGTTACCTGAGGAATTTATTTAAAAATGTGAATTTTACATTTAAACAATTGTTTTTCACATTGAAAAAAATTGACATTTCAGCATAATATTTTGCTTATGTGTATTTTTTTACTGTAATATGAAGCTATGATGGTTTTCATTTGAGTTCAGCATGAATTAGCAACCAAGCTTTCAACATTATTTTCAATATTCAGTTATGTATTCAGTACCTCCACAATATGCAATAAAGTATTTCATAATAGAGCAATGAGGCCAATATTAAATGAATAAAAATGAGCATGAGTCAAAATGGGCTGTTAGTACAATAATGTGTGTGTGAGTGCATTTGCGATCTGCACGATATGTAGGCTTCAGCCCGCCTACACACACACACCCCTACACACCTTTTCAATCATATTTGTATGCTGGAGATCGCTGTAATTAACTACTTACAATAGTGCTTAATCGGACTGAGAGGAGGAAAATCTAAACTCCATTAGCCAGAGGTCTGTACGCCTTTAGCACGATGCACCATTATCTCCTCTATGTGATTCCACAGCAGTGTAATTAAAATAAAAGCTTTGCCCACACTCTGTGCTCATGTTAGAACAATGAGCAATGATTAGCATGTTTTCTCCAGGAGAGAAATTTTACTTCAGAGTGGAGACACCGGTCGCATCCATCGCAAGTGGTTGACTGTGTTTGTTGCCATGGTGACTGAGGTGAATGGCAGTAAAAAATTGAAGCTTGTGGCGGGGTTCATGTGCTAAACGAACCCATCACAAGCCTCTGTCAGAGTCGAAGAATGCACCGTGGTCAGATGTCAGCAGGGTTAATTCAAAGTCAGCAGCAAAATGCGGGTTACATTCATACAGCAATGACAGTTTAAACAGAGCCACATTAGACCCGCACTGACCCCATCACACTTCACATGTTCACAGCAGGAGAAAATAATAGACTATTTTCTTTCTTATACACGGGTTCAACGGACCATTCTAATCAGACATGCCACCAAACAGCAACAATATCAGTGGGATACGTGTGAGTGCATGCAGGCAGTTCTTAACATTTCAACTCATTTGGTAGATAAACTTTTATTTTTCCAATAGTAAGTCTTTAATACCTGCACTTTAACTGTCCATGAATTTGCTGAATTTCCCCACTGTGGGATCAATAAAGTTAATCTTATCTTATCTTAGATAACATTTTTAGAGGGGACCTCTATAGGCTTTAGGAAGAGCGAAGTTGTGTGTCATTACACATGAAAAGATTAAAGAAATAAAGTCCAGAGGCATAGTGGCAGGTGATTTTCAGTGTGCTACCATTATCTGCTGCCAGTACAATAAAGTGTGTATCTGACAAAACATTCTCACCAATAGTATGTTTCATTTTCAAACATTAACTGATTTGTTTGTGATTTTTGTGGGACACAAGGAATGTCAACAATCTATGATAAATGTCCTAAAATCAGTTTAGACAAGTGAATTTTTCTTTGGTTGGATTTACTGTAGATGCCAGTTGAACACAATTGTACACAAAAGTGGCCTTCTACAGAAGTCCCAACATGTAGCCCAAAAACTGAGGCTGAAAAAGTGGCAATGAAAAACAGACAATACAATAAATGCAATAAAGTGGACAAAACAACAATGGATCAATACACAACCAAGTGATGTACTGGGTGCTGCAGTTAGAAGGGAATAATTACCACCACCAGCATAGTCCCAGAGTTATAGAAATAAAGTGACAGTGCTGTATTTGATATGGTAATCCTCATTAATATACAAAAGTGAGAGGAAACAAGATAAGTAGACGAGGTGGTTAATGGCTAATGTGGCTAATTTGTGATGAGAGAACAGACTGTTCATAAATAAGGATCCTGACAGCTTGTAAGAAGAAGCATCTCTGTAGACTGACAATAACCACAGACACCCTCTTTAGTAGCTGTGAGGGTGTGATGTGCCACAGAGCCCAGTATTCTGTGGAAACCCAGTGTAACAGACACAGTGACTTTACAACCCTCAAATTTTTCTTATCAGTTCTGAGTTACCCCAATGTGCTGAAATTGAGAGCAACTCATTTGCCAGGACAGCACAATGGTGCCACCAAGAGTAGCAACTGGACGTGGGATCCCAAATCTAAGTCAAGTTCAGCAAGGCACAATTTTCGGTAATGCCTAAACACGGTTACTCTCATGAATTTGGACAGTCAGTTGGACAGGGTGCACTAGCCCACAATAGGCCTGAGTCAACTGTGCTCATTTGTACCTTAACCACTGATTCTGCTCACACTACACAGAATTCTGGAATCTGACCAAAGACCTGCTTGTGTCACAGGACAGTCGGTGGTGTTCCAATCTTATCTTGTGCTGGAGTCCCTTAAGACCTCACCTTACAAGTACCAAACTGGATGCCAAACTGATTTGAGTGTCTCTGAAGACACTTTTTCCTGTTGATTACTTCAGCAAAACAGAGAGAACTGCCTACGCTGGCAATATGCTTGCCTTCCATGCATAAATGGCAGGATGACTCTAGTTACAGTACTTTGAGGTTGAATCCTGGTTTCTGTCCTTATACATCTACCTTTTCTTTTTTTTTAAAATCACCTACCTTGCAGCATTTCATTAAAGGAGTCACATTACCTAGAGATGTGTCACTCAGATGTCACCTGTTATAGAAGTGTGTCACTCCAGCAAGTCCGCACTGTTGCTTCCTGGGTACCACCATGAACTTTCTTTAGGTTCTGAAAAGTTAACGTTGCCCCTCCTAGTGGTGTGAGTTCAGCAATCGTATCAGAACACCCTTCCAGGCGGGTAAGTTCCTCATTACATAGGTCATCCAGGTATGAATGAGCACAAATTCCCAAAAAGCAAAAAGACGGACATGAAAATCTTGCAGAAATGCTATCCAGAAGAGTGTAGGCTGTTCAATGGGGAAACTTTAGATTAATGCCTAAGGTTCTGGAATGAGTTGCTCATCAAGTTCGTGCTGTATATGATGTGATGATCAGGTGTCCACGTCACATGCTTTTGGTGAAATAGTGGTTTGTTGTTGTTAATTACAGCCTTAACAATGGAATGAATGGGCATTTTCAGGCATGTAGATATATTTTATATGCATGATTTTCTTGATGCACTTGACACACAAATCAAGATGCCAAATGTTCTGTAGCAGCCTGTACATGCTTGCTTAAACACAGTAAAATGTCTTGCACTCTGTGAGCTGCCATCAGACATTAAGCAATAAATACAAGCTTTGGTTTAACATTCTTACTACCTGCCATGCATAAAAGCATGAAACCTGTTGTCTCATGCATGAAACCAGGTCTCAGCACTATGATACTGACTGGAGTGGCAGACATTTTTAAGTTTTCTTAACATCACTGGTTAACCAGAGCTGCCATTCCATGCAAGTGAGTATTAGTGGTTTTGTTATTTTAAAAAAATGTTCCAATATTACTGCATGGGGCTTGTGATACAGTTCTAAGTCATTTGCTTTAAGTACCTAAAATGCTTGTGGCTTGCTCATAGTTATGCAACCTTCACTATGATTTATTCCCGATAAATCCAGTCACCAAAGCAAGAGCAGAGGCTAAAACCGAGGCCCTCACAGCATGGCTACATTTTCTATTAACAGTGCCTGTAAAGTGTTGTAGATGCTTCTAGGGGTGTTTTAAATGTTTGAAAGCTGGACACGATCCACAGAACTGTTTTTAGCCAAATATCTAACCACTTTTGTATCAAAGTTTATTCTACCAGTGTAACATCAATATCTATATATATATATCTATATATCTCTATATATCTCTATACATATACCTGAAATTCTAAATTACGGCTTATACATTATATTTTTTCAGGAAGGAAAAGCAAGAACATTTTATTATACCAGTATTATTACAGGTAAACCAACACAATTTATTCAATATTGTTGTGTACAATATACTTTGCTTGATTTTGAAAGGAATACAAATAAAATTCCAGGGTTTAGCTCATCGCAGAAGACAAAGTCTTTTTAAAGTCCACAGGTATGCACAATGTCTTAAAGTTTCTTGTTATAAAAATTCCATTCTACTGTCCAGCCTACTGTTGCTTCGGTACATTTTTTAACTTTTTAAATCTGTTTTTCCCCATTTTATCCTTCCTTTGTTTAAAGAGGTTCTTCTGATTCTTTTTGTTTGTCTTCTTAAGCAAGCTTCCCTCTGTTTTCTCGCTCACAGACTCATTTGTTACGTCTTTGTCCACTTTTAGGACTTTCAGCTTTTCTGTGGTCTTCCCTTTCTTTGATTCCTGTTCATCCATTTTTGCCATTTTCTTTTTGGGACCTTCATCCTTTAATTTTTTACCTTTTACAGTTGCCTTTTTCTTGGCCATGGTGCTTTCAGTTTTGTTGTTGCTAGTTGCTTTTGATTGCTGCTTGGTCTCTTTGTCTTTTCCCTGTGAACCTTTGTTCTGATGCTTAGACTCTGGTTTTGAGTTTTTTTCCTCTGATGTAGCAGGTGTTTCTGGCTTGCTGGCCTTTTCGTTCTCTTCTGTAGAGCAAAAGACCATTAAAATAATGAGTACAGACGAATAAACAATTTGGTTTCAAATTCGGCACGTGTCATTCTACTTAATGTTACCTGCAGGTGCAGTGGGGATGGTGTTACAGAACTTCTTTAGCTTTGCCACAAAGAAGCCGTCCATGTTATGGGAATGTGGGTAGAACCTCCGAGAGAGCTTAAGTGAAGGATGGAAACGTCGCTCTTTAAATCTGTAAAAGAGGACATTTTTAAAACAGTTTTAAATGTAAAAATATGTTACATGCCTTGTATACTGTGATTTTAGAAAATCATTGTGTGTTCTCGTTGGGACGTCAAATATATGGCTGCAGTACCTGGTGAAGCCTTCTTTGCCAAAGTCCAATCCTGTGGGAACCAGTTTTACATTTCTCTTCTTTAGGGCATAATCCACAACCCACTCGTTCTCTTCCACCTGTAACACACCACCTTTTGTCACAGATTTTTCTCCACGTGTGCAACTTCGTAATTACACATCGTGCTATTATACTCTACTGTTTAGTCTGTGCCACTAATTTAGTTCCAGAGTCAAACAGAGCAAAGAGTTGTACACAGAACTGAATTTAATGCTGTTTATATCATTTCTCTGAGTATTATAGCATAATCCAAATAAGGGCTTAACAAATCAAAAAACGCATAGTTGGCATTTCACCCACCAGTTTAGTTCAATATATAACCAATTATTTCAAATGTATGAATGGGGTGCTCATCTTATGTGAGCTCATTTTAACATGAATCATCCACACCAGAGTTAATTATGCTATAAAAGCACATAGGACAATAGACTACGCAGCCCTAGATGTTAAAATTCAATTATATAGCAAATTAGGCTGTTTTTGAGGAAACTTGTAATTGCATAATAAAAAGCTTACCGTAATGGAGCAGGTGCAGTAGACAAGATAGCCACCTGTCTGTGAGTCGGCGTTGACTGAGTCAATGGCAGCCAGAATCAGCTCTTTCTGTAGATGAGCTGAACGCAGAATATCGGCGCTGTCCTAATAGGCAGAGGAATAACAAATGATGTGAGGCAAATGGGAAAATGCATTGAACCCACATGACTGTGAATGTACTTCGTTCTCTTCAAGCAGCATTAAAACCTAATATGTAATTTCTGCTATTTAAATGTCCCCCATTCATTCATTCATTCATTTTCTACTGCTTATACAAACTACCTCGGGTCACAGGGAGCCTGTGCCTATCTCAGGCGTCATCGGGCATCAAGGCAGGATACACCCTGGACGGAGTGCCAACCCATCACAGGGCACACACACACACACACTCATTCACTCACGCAATCACACACTACGGACAATTTTTCCAGAGATGCCAATCAACCTATCATGCATGTCTTTGGACCGGGGGAGGAAACTGGAGTACCCGGAGGAAACCCCCGAGGCACGGGGAGAACATGCAGACTCCACACACACAAGGCGGAGGCGGGAATAGAACCCCCAACCCTGGAGGTGTGAGGCAAACGTGCTAACCACTAAGCCACTGTGCCCCCAAAATGTCCCCCAAATAAAAAATTAAAAAAAACAACATCATAACAATGGAAAATGTTGGAAAAGTAAAATAACTGGCTGTTCCAATGAGCCAAAACATGGGACATTAATTTCTTGTGATGCCTGAGTGAACTGATCTTAAATTATAAGCATCACCCAACCTGTATTGACTTTTCCATGACAGCATAGTAATCAAGCCGAGTCACTACATACATCACTTACTAAATTATATCAAACACCTGCATCAGTACATACATTCTTGGCATATAATACAGTAACTCAGGTCTCATTTTGACCAATATATTATTCATTATAAAGCACTAATACAAGATTCGTGAGTAGTATACAACAATCATCATCATCATCATCAACTCTAAGAAATACCTTGCTAGTTTTCACTGCTGGATCTTTGGAGATGACCCCTGTACCTGAGCAAGGAGCATCCAACAACACTCTGTCAAAACCTCCCATCACCTACCATGCAAAAACAACAACAAAAATATCTTAGTGAGAAAAACATAAGCAACATTCAAATCATTCATTCATTCACTTTCTACAGCTTATCCGAACTACCTCGGGTACATTCAAATCAGAGGGGCACAAATATATTATTCTTAAAGAACAAAATCTGAAAATCAAATACAGAAATTTGGGGGGAAATTAAGAAGAAAACAAGATGCCATAAAAGAAAAAAGAAAGAAAGAAAGGAAGGACAGAGTTTTAATAGAAGCTGCTGGCTGGACAGGGAGTGGAATCAGACCTTGGGAAAGTGTCTGCCGTCATAGTTACAGATGATGGTGTTGGTGACTCCAAGGCGATGGATGTTTCCCACAACACTTTTCAGCCTTTCAGCACTGGCATCGTTTGCAACTATCACTCCTGTGTTTCTCATCAGCTGGGCTGGAAAACACCCAATATCTCATCATTCAGGAAAGGAATTCGAAACATAAACATGATTCTCTAATTTCTCATGTTATATGGTTAGATATAAATCCTATAACAATCACTCGAGAATACACAGTCAGAGATATTTATGGATGGGATTTGATATTCATTTTAACCATACAAGTAAATGATTATGCACAGGTTAAGATATGTAACTTGTAAAACTTTAAAAAATAAAAGATTTACATTTTTCAAAGAGAATTCCATTAAGTCAGATGTCATATCATGAAATGTGATGAAGACTGAATGTTTCTTACCCATATATGTGGTCTTTCCCCCAGGAGCCGCACTCATGTCCAGCACAGTCTCCCCCTCCTGGGGAGAGAGCGCCATTACAGGGAGCAATGATGATGCTCCCTGCAGCATGTAGTGTCCAGCAAGATACTCAGGAGTTGCACCTGAGAGAACAAGATAAAGAATTATATCAAACAAATGACTAAATTAATCACCTTCCCAACGCTGTATATGTTAGCACTGAGAAAGAGTCATTTAGCTCAGTGTCTACAGAACTAACCTATAGGAACTGATGAATCAAAGATGACCAGGCCCACTTTAGACCACTTCCCCAAAGGATCCAGATTTACACCCCGGTTGATCAGAGCCTGTGTCGACAGAAAATATTTAACATATGTTTATTTTACATGTCCACATTTTAAGTTGTAAATATAATCACAATATAGATTGTTTACCTGAGCCAAGTCTCTCCTCCTGGTTTTAAGGGTATTGGTCCTAATGGTGACAGGCCTCTGAACTTCATTAGCCTCCAGAAAATCTATGAGCTGAATTACAAAGAGACACACACACAAACACACGAAACAATCAATTCCTCATTTTATTAACAGTCCAAAAATGGTTTGCAAAAGTCACTTCATACTCCGTGATGTGCTGTGAGTAAATATAGAGGCAGTGGGTTTGTCCATCTCCCCCTTCAGACCCTGACAGCAGGTTCCTCTATCCTGCTAGCATAGCCACACATGAGAGATGATGCAAATGGGTGGTACTAAAGCAGGAACGCTAAGCTTCCTCACGTGGTTGTCACACTATGCCTACTATGTTTTCACCTTTATTAAAAGCTGTGCAAGCTGGAATCATGGTCATTAGTAAAGTTTGTAGTCTGTCAGTAAAACACCCTGGAACAAAAACCCTGGACATGTTACATCTTTAAACGTCAAATATATTTGTTTATTCTGCCTTTTAAATTCAACTATCACTCTTGTTTTTTTATCTGTATGTTTCAGAGAGACAATGCTTAGGATGAAGAGAAAGTACAAAACCTCTTTTCCCCACACAATACAACACAACATTTACCAACATATTACCTGAGCTTATTTCAACTGCTTTTAAAAGGTAAATCACAGGGTGATCTTTGCAGATGTAATGAACTTGTTGCATGACTAAAATCCAGAGATATGCAGGTTATTAACACATTTCCTCACTTTGGAGTGTGAAACCAGCCCAATCATCAAAATATTTGGGTGAATGATCAGTAAGACTGTCAGTATTTATCACCTTGTCATTATAAGATATCACTAAGACTGACAGGATGGAAAATGTTTAAATATTGAAAAAGGTTTTGTCTGATCACACGCCATTACTAAAAACGACGCAGTAACAAGCGACCACAAGTCACCTGATAATCTACACATGCAAGCAGACATCTAATGTCCATTTCATGGCAAATACTTTTGACAAGGTGTGTGTGTAAATACTTGCTAATATCACTTCCTGTGTCAGATTTAAGGCCTTAAAACCAACAGAACAAAGAACACAAAGTGAAACAGCCGAGTCCTTTACAAGAACTACTAACTGTATGTTATGTATCTTCTCAACTTTAATGCCTAAAGAAATGGAGTTGACTCACACACACACACACACGCACGCACACACACACCTCAGCGAGAGGAAACAGCTCGATGAGATTGGCCATGAGGAATTTGTTGTAGCTGTAGTAGGTGCAGAGGTCTGACTGGAGCAGTGAGAGATACTCCGCTCGCTCTCTCCCCTCCTCTCTCTTCTCACTGAAGTGGGAGAGCACATCCATGTTGTCTCTGATCCGCTGGTGGACGCTCTGTAGGTCTAGAGGCAAAAGTCCTACACCAGACACAAGAGAAAAGATGGAACCATTTAATGAGGCTGTTGTGTGCTTTTGGTGTTTTTCTCTGTGAAACCTCATGCAGCAAGTAACTCACCCTCTTTCTCTCTCTCCTTTGCACTAGGCAGTTTAAACTCATCTATCTGGTCAATATTCGCCTGCACCGTGTCCTCTTCGTCCTCCTCATGTTCACCTTCTTCCTCCTCCTCCTCCTCATCATCATCATCCTCCTCGTCTTCACTCTCCTGTGCTGCAGCTTCCTGGCGTTTCTTCTGTTTCTTAGCAGCTCGTTCAATAGGAAGCAGCTGTGGAAGAGAACAGAGAGAAAACATACAAACATTAAAGTCTGTTTTGCAGGTTAAGATGTTTTCTTAACTCTCAGAACATTTTACACACCTCCTCTCCATCACTGCCTGCCTCCTCCTCCTCTTCTTCTTCACTGCTATCATCTTCCATCGCTCCATAGTCATCAACCATATCATCATCATCATCATCAGCTTCAAGTTGTTCTTTTTCTCCTTGCTTTAGATCCTCTACTTCATCACCATCTTCTTCCTCTTCCTCCCACTGACTGTCGCTGTCCTCGTCCCCTTCTGATTGGTCAATTTTGCGCTTTCGCGTGGCTGGTGTCAGCCATTTGCTGTTGTCATCAGAGAATCCTACGAATGATGAACAAGGGACGTTAATTTCGTTCACGACCTCTCCTTCCTTAAAGAGGGGAAAATTGTGTGTGCAATTACATATCAGTCATTTTGTACCTTTCTTGGGCTGCTTTTCTTCCGTGTGTGCAGTAGCACCCTGCGCTCTCTTCACAGCACTGCACACATTCAGCAAATCAATAAAGCAATCTGACGGGCTAAATAATAACTAACAGACCACTTTATAGCACAGGAGATAAGGAGAAGAAAAGCATCTTACCGTTTTCTGGCTCTGCTAGAGAGCTTTTTAGGCTCATCCTCTGAAACGAATAGAAACAAATCACAAAACATTTTCACATCATGCAATTTGAAGAAACAGACAGTTCCAGTTTCAGACGGCTCTGTACATTTTTCTTGAAAAACCCCTGCGGTCATTTCATGCACTCGGCATTTGAATAGAATCCTGATTACAATTTTTCCAAACGTAATACGCAAATAAAATCACTCTCACTCACTCACTCATTTTCTACCGCTTATCCGAACTACCTCGGGTCACGGGGAGCCTGTGTCTATCTCAGGCGTCATCGGGCATCAAGGCAGGATACACCCTGGACGGAGTGCCAACCCATCGCAGGGCACACACACACACACACACTCTCATTCACTCACACACTACGGACAATTTTCCAGAGATGCCAACCAACCTACCATGCATGTCTTTGGACCGGGGGAGGAAACCGGAGTACCCGGAGGAAACCCCCGAGGCACGGGGAGAACATGCAAACTCCACACACACAAGGCGGAGGCGGGAATCGAACCCCCAAACCTGGAGGTGTGAGGCGAACGTGCTAACCACTAAGTCACCGAAATAAAATCAGAACACTTAACAAAAATGTTTTTTTCCGTAAAATCAAAGGAAGGTGGTGACCTCAGCAGAACACATTCATCTGAACTCATCTTCAAACTCTGGTTGCAGTAGTTATATATTCTGTCATTCCTATTTTAAGATGGTTCTTCTGTTAGTTTGCTCCTTATTTGTCCAAAATCCTCATAAGCAATTATTTTCTTGTGCAGAACAACAATGTTACTGCAGACAGGGAGGTCAGAGAGAGCTAGGACACACGGTAATGTATTGATAAATCTATTCAAAAGTGTCTCAGATAGTTTTAAAACCACAAATGGCTTCAAATCAAGTTTAGATCATTCTGTGCAATTTTAAAGCTGCATTTTCATCTGCTCCTGATCCTGCAGGACATGTCCACATGTACACACCATCATTATTTTTGACCTTCTTCTTTGTTTTTGTTTTTTGGTCTCCCACCAGCTACCATATAAGGCTAACATGTGCTTTCTCCAAGACTTGTAAAGGCAGCCAGGCACATGGGCTGATCAGAGTCACAGGGCAGAAATGCTGCTCTTTTCAGAATGATTTTTTTTCTTATTAATTCTTCATTCATTCCTATTATTGCATTTCTTTATATATTGTGAGTAAAATGGAGCAAACATAGTTAAACTCTTAGATTTCATTAACACAACAATACTAAAAATAACCAAATCATAAAATGACATGCAGAACCGACGACACGTCCCAAAAATCTTTTTCTTTAAGGTGTTTAGTGGTTGAACTGTAATTGTATCTGTTCTCTACATCTGTGTGTGATGTGTACAAATTAATTTATCATTATACCGTCCACTAAAAGCTTGGCCAGCTCCGTCTCTGCTCCTTTCTGTTTCCTGGCTTTGCGTCCAGGTCCACGCTTCACCTTGGTGGTGGGATCAAACTTCCTCCCCATGACTGATCCTCCACAGCTTTACTCAAACAACACCTTAGGACAAGAAGGCAGATTCAGGACTATTGACCATGAAACGTTCAAGTGATACAGGAAACATCATATATACGACCTGAACTCCACAGCAAAGTTCTAAGTTGCTAAAAACGTTTCTTTGCTCTCTGAGTTTCCAAGTAGGACGAGCGTCAGTAAGAAAACACGGTGGAATGAATGAATGCATCTTATGTACTAAAACTGTTGAGATGTAAACAGCAGTAGAAGTAAATACATAAAAAGAAAAAACATACCTGACTTTTTTTTTTTTAGTTCAAAACCTGTTTTTTGTAGTTAATTTTGTTCTGTCTTGCTCTGACCAAACTGACTCAGACACAGCTGAAGGAATGTGGTGGCCTAGTGGTTAGGTGTTGGGCTACTGACCAGATGGTCATGGGTTCGAATCCCAGGTGCTGGGCCCCTGATCAAGACCCTTAACCCTCAACTGCTCGGTTGTATAAATTAAAATAAAATGCACTTATATGTTTCTAAGCACCTAAATTTAGCTACTCTAAGAGGAGTGAAATTCTATACTGATATTCTGATGACAACAAGATCATTTATCACTCATTCTTATGTATTAAATACCCTATGGTCTAAAAATCATCTGACAAATGAATCAATAAAACTGTATACATAAATCACTGTGACCGTGTACACATCTTTTATTGATGATAAAAAAAGGCCCTGTTTAGCGAATCAAAATATTTCTGCACCTCATCTTACCTGTTATTGTTTATTATTTATTACATTAAACACACAGCACTGGTTCACTCACTCACTCACCTCTACTGCTCTCCTAATGGATCCCGATGCGTCGGATTTCACTGAGCTTGTTTTGTAGTAAAAGTCGCTCTACTCCGATACTACAGCGCGAAAAACACGTGAATGTTTCTTGAACACGTTGGATTGCAGGAAGACCAACGTGAACTACTTCCGTCGCATAGTTTTTGCGACACCACCAGCTGTTTTCCCCACCCGTTTTGAAACAAATCCCGCCTTCTACGACAGTATTGGCTGATATGATATGATGTTGTTATAATTAAAATAGGCATTATTTGTAGAAAATGTGGTTTATTAGGCTCTTTACTTCGTTAACTAATGACCGTATTTTGTAATGCTGTTATTCTATACCAAACATTATAGTAATTATTACTCCTGCCGTCCTCTTGAATTATTTGCTTCGGGTTTGCTTTATACAATTACGAAGACCTATTTCAATTACTGACCATTAATGACAAGTTCTGCTTGAATAATCAGTCGCAATATTTAAACAAAATATGCTGTAAATATTGTTTTAAAATCTTTTATATTATTAAAAGAGGTCTGCCCTTTTAAGCACATAAATTTTTTTTATTGGTCGATGGACTGGTCAATCATGCAAACCTGCCTACAGACGGCGTCAATTGGACGTTCGGTCACAAAATAACAGCCAATCCCAATGCAGGATTCGAGATAGTCAGAATACAGGTGGGAAACCAAAACACGCGTTATCACGTGTTACATAAAGTTGGAACGAGTGTACTGCGTGACTGCGGGTGGAGGATGGAGGAAGAGTGGGATGAAGAGGAGCAGCTGGTTGTGGCCGAGTTCTCCGGAGTGATCGACTCGGATGTGTTCTGTAAGCGCGATGGTGTGTGTAAAATAGTGGGCATGAGCAGTGAGCAGCCCATGGTGCAGGTGGGCCGCTATGTGTTCGCCGGGGAATACGAAGACGCCATGGGGTCCTGCGTGATCTTTAAAGAGCAGTCAAAGGATCAGACAAACTCCAGCTCCAGCCCTGTGCTCAAATACAAGTGTCACACCACGAAGAAGCTGATGCTCCAGAGGACCTTCCTGTCCGAGAGGAAGGAGGGAGATCCGAGCTCAGGAGGCATCGAGGTCCTGTCTCTGAACGAGGGGGATGTGTGTGGAAGATCCATCTCGGTGTGTCACTACACCCTGGACCCCAAAGAGCTTCAGAGAACAAATGCTGGAGAAGACATCAGTGACCAGTCAGACACTGAAAAAACACACATAAATGAGGAGCCCAGAGAAAACCTTGCAGAGTAAAACTGGACCTGAACTGGACTGGAGAACAAATCTCACTCCAGTGTCAGGGACAATATACAATCGTGATACATTAATATATTAGGAAGCAATAACCAATATTTTGTACTAGAATGCATGATGCAGATTCAGAAGACGTGTCATTATATGAGTGTTGTCGACATATTGACTCAGGTTCTATTACAGAGACAATATGTGGGATGTGGTGGCTCAGTGATTAAGATGTTGGATTACTGACCGGAAGGCCGTGTGTTTGAGTCCCAGGTCCATCAAGCTGCCACTGCTGGGCCACTGAGCAAGGCCCGTAACACACAATTGCTCAGTCGTGTAAAATGAAGTCACTCTGGATAAGGGTGTCTGCTTAATACCAGAAATGTAAATGCAGATACTGCTAAAGTCTGTAATATGCAAATTATACCAATAATAAACACTCATTTGTTATTGACTAAAGCAGCTTCCAGAGTAGATTTTGGTAAATGTTTTATGTGAACAGAGCATTAATGTGATCCATAGGAGTCAGTCACTGCACTGCAAAATGTTTGGTCATTGTAGTTCATTACTAGACTTTTTTCCACTAGAAGGGAGAAAGACCACATACTGTACAGAATATCAGAATAAAGAAAAAGAATCTTCTGTACACAACAATGAATATATATATTTTGTTGTTTTTAATTGAATAAAATTAAAAGTAATAGCTGACAAATGGTACTTGTACTGTTGGTTTTTTGTTTTGTTTTTCTCATTAAAGCCAATGAACACATTTATATTCCTTTTTTATAAAAAAAAAAAAAAAAAGCTTAACTTCATTTGGACCTTTCACTGAAAAGCAAATCATCGATGTTTCCTCAGAAATCTTGCTAGAATAAGATGTTGGATGTGAATATTACAGACACAAAATGAGCCTACTAAATAGTATGTGATGTCTTCTGTAATAATGAGTTAATGTGAAAGAGCAAACTGCATTCCTAATAATGTTCCCTAATTAAAATGCACATCTTTGAACAAACAGGTAACAACACTACAATACTCTAATTTCAGCTCCAGTTGCAGTGAACATTTACACTGGCAAATTTACACTTTTGGAGTTTGAATTCTGGTCAAGTAAAGTAAGGCAAGTAGGAAAAGGAAAAAGGCTGAACCTGATTACCCTAATGTGTTAATCTACACTGAATGAAATACTGAATAAATGAAAGTTCACCTTATATATACACACATATGCATTGTTAATATATGCTACATGCCCAAAATATGTGCACACCTGAAAATTACACCCACATGTGGTTCTAACTGTTTCCACAAAGTAGAAAGTACACAATTGTGTCTCTTTACAAGCTGTAACATAAATTCTCTTCACTGGAACAAAGAGGCCCAAACATGTTCCAGGATGACACTGCGCTTGTGCACAATGAAGATAGTTTGCCAGGTTTGGAATGGAAAATTTTAAAGGAGTTGTTTGTGAAGCTCCAGAGTTTGTGAAGCTCTGGAGATAATCAGGCGTATTGTAGCCAATGACTGATATTTCTTTTCTTCAGGTTGGTGTTGAATCATGTTTATAAAAACTCAGTGGTACAATTGATCGAGGCTCTTCCTCTCTCGTTCAACACAAGGATGGTTGGGTCCTGTTGCCCAGCAACAAATAAATTGTGAACCTTTTTACTCTTGCCAGTGCCTACTGTACCACAACACCGGCACAGAACCTTGACTTCAACCTCAATAAACACCACTGGAGAGTATTACAATGTCAAAGGGGGTACAAGCCTTGAACAGGATGTTCCTGTTTGTTTTGGTTGGAAATTGAAGCCACAATTTGTGGACCCTCAATTCTAGTTAAAAACACTCAACTGGGTGATTTGAGATCCTTCAAGATTAACATTACGGTAAATATAGCAAACAGTGTAAATTCATAAATGTGCATTAATGCATGGTGCTGTCAGTTTATCTGTGCTGCATATTATGTTTCATGTTTAGGAAACTAGTACAGAAGCAGAGAAAAGGACAAAAGACCACAAATTTCAAGCAGCAGTACATGCAGTGAATCAGAAAGAAAAAAACGGAATAAGTTGTCAACAAAACTAAACACAAATCTCCCCACAAACATTATATGAAGTAATTAATTCTGAAACATTTGAATAAAGCTGCCTGCACAAGTCACTGGAATATAGCTGCATTTTAACTACTTTTACTCAAAATAGATGAATAAGAAGCCAGTTGATGATATGAAGCTGCCTGCAGTGTTATTAGTATTAATAGCTGTACATTTCCCACACAAAACACCACCAATGCATCACTGCACACATGAAAACAGACTTAGTTCTTATCGTGAACTACAATCTTTTAATGTCAGGAAAAACATCTGTAATTCACATAACTGTACATTTGTTCCAATCTCTGCCTCACAGAGTAAAAATGTCCTGATCTCCTACAACTAATCTGTTACTTGTGTTTCTATTTTAAGCCATTTTATACACAAAGCCTTAACAACGGTCACATTTTAGTCACAAAAAAATTCTGTTATTGGTACAAAGAAAATATATATATTTTTTAAAATCCTGAAAACATTACATTTGAAAGGTTTTGAGCTGTATCTGTTCACACACAGATGAATGCTTAGATTGACCCAAAGTCCAGCACCTGTGTGTTTTTAGTCACAACACCCCCCAGACCTCTTCAAACGCAGAGCATATTTTTGAGCATGTGAGAGCTGCAGACAGCGGATAATTACTGATGGAAACCGTCTTCTCTGTATAGTCCACATTTACCTGGAAGAGAAAAGAAATATGAGTGAGTTTACAAATCCAAAAGGACACCGTAAACATTTGCCATCATTCAGTTGTCCAGTTTTATCTGGAAAGGGCCAGTGTGGGTACAGATTTTTATTCCAAATCAAGTAGATCACAGATGAAGTCTGAAAATGCATGTGGTCAAATCAAACCCAAGTTCATTTGTAGAAGTACATTTTTAACCATGTTCATAACGGATTGACAACTCAAACATTTCAAATGAAGCTCAACTGCTTGGTGACAGCCTAAAATTCTTTAAGTTATTTATGAAAACAACTGCGGGATAAATTTAAAATGTATACATTTCTGTAAGTCTTCTTTATGACAATATGTACCCTTAAAAGCACTATGCAATTAATTATCAATTATGAATTTAATTGATTTGAGTGTGCTGGTATTAAATACAGATAGGACAGTGGTTCTAAAACCTGTCCTCAGAGCCTTTAAGGCAGTCACTTCACATCTGTGCTATAAGATCCGCTGGTCTAGAAAATGTGGAAAAACCCACCGCTCCGTGCGCAAATGCTCCAATAACCACCACAGCAGGACCATCCTTAGGGACGAGGGTTCTAGGGCAGACAGAATCTCCTGCTTTGAAGGACATAGCGTAGCGTGGGCATCCAGCAGGCAGGTGGTCTGAAACAGGGTTTTTAATCATCCTCAGCAAGCGCTGTGGCCCATCAGCTGCTCTCACACTCAGCTTATGCAGGAGCTGCACTGAGAGTAGAAATAAGAGAAAACTAAGCAGAGACTTACTACAGTATGTTAATCACACTCTATTCTATCATAGTTCTAAATCAAAAATCTTTTCAGAAACATAAGCAACGCAAAATAATTCTGTAAAATCCAGTACAAGATAATTAACCTGTTAGAGATCACTTTACTAAACCTTGTGTACAGCTTGTACGCCAAGTGTCTGACAGTGGAAAAATAGTACTTTACCCATGAGTCCACAAAAGCGAGGAAAGGTCCGGGGAATTCGTGTCTGAGGATTAATCTCAATCAGAGCATTCTTCTCTGTATGAATGTACACCTGCAGCAGTCCAGCTCTGTTCAGTGGGCTGTCCATCAACATAAGCAGGCTCTGTATTACAGCAAACAATTTATACATTTACACCACAGCAACCTTTTTTAGATTTAACACACCACATCTCATTTGCCTGGCCGTATAAAGCAAAATGATGCATCAAAATGATTCGGTGGCTCTATTGTTACCTGATGAGTGATATCTGGCCGAACGTTGCCGGGGTCCCTTCCACTCTTTATTATAATATTCTTGTGTTGGTCGCAGTTCAGCAACTCAAATGTCTTCCCAACCTTAAATAAACAGCACAAAATTAAACATGAACCCTTTTCAGGAAATATGACATAAGAACATTTCCATGTAGTTAGCATTTATTTGTTTTTTTGTTATAAACATCAGCATTATTCCCAACATTTATACATGTTATTATGCATCATATAATGTAACAAGCCTGTCTCATCTCATTACATACTAATGTAATGGAAACCTTATAACAAGCAAGTTTAATCAGGGGAATGTTCTCTAAACCAGTCTGTTCAATCTAGTGATGTTTTATCGAGAAAACAAAATTCCTCTGGCTAAAAATAAACCTGTTCTATATCACAGTAAGTGTGTACATCAGCAGGTAAACATTAATTTATTTATGTACCTTTATTTTACCTTTATTAATGACATGAGCTGTTAGCTGCAGCCTATGAAACTGATGTGATGATTAACAAACTGCAATGGCAATATAAACATGCAAACAAGTTTTTACTACAGCGAATAACAATTTGTTTAGACGCGCGTCAAAAAAAGCCAGTTATTACCCGAAGCCTCAAACTTAGCTACATGGCTAATATTTATTAGCGACGTTTATATAATTGTGGTGTATTTTTTAAACTCACCTTCACAGTCTCCAGCGTCGCTCCTTCCAAAACAACAACAAGTCGCGCCTCTATCATTTTGTCGTGCATATTTCGTGGCTGTTTTGCTGTTTTTGGTTCATATTCGTCTAAGTGTTCGAGACCACGCTTCTCCCCCGTGTGAGCCGCCATCTTGTTTGAGGCTAAAGCGCGTCGCAGGAACTGCGCGTCATATCATAAGCGACTTGCTGCTTGTTTAAAGCACAACTTGAAGTACTTTGCGTCAGAATAAAAGCAACATAAACACCTCAATTTCACATAAATTGTACATTTCTTCAAGTAAACATACAGATAGAATAGAAGTACCTTATCTTATTGTATCATAACGTCTAAAACATTTCAACAATTAATCACACACTATTGTTTATCAGTTTTATATGGACACAGGGGTGGATAATTCTTTCATTCTTCTTCAATAACCTATTTGTCCTGTTCATGCTTGTGTACAAGAAGCCTGTCCGCTTAGGCATAAGATATGGACAGACCCTGAATGGACCATACACACAATATATCATTATTTTGGCTGGTGGGAGAAAACTAGAGAACCCAGAGGAAACCCTCACTGTCACACAGAGCGTGTATGGGAAAAAAACAACGAAAATGTATCCTGATTGTGAGATTGAATCCGGGACAGGGATAGATAATGCTGATAAAACACTAATTTTAAAACCTGAAACTTTATGATCTATAATAATATGTATAAATGGTAAATATTAAATATTATAATGATTTTTTTGGGGGGTTTCTGTAACTGTCATAATCTCCAGCAATGCCTTTTGTATACATCCAGCATTATACTGTTTTAGTGTCCACTGAATTGCTCAGTTATGAATAATGTTCCTCAGCATATCCACACTTCTAACACAGGTCAGGAAGCTGTCCATGAGCTCGGTTATCCACACAGGTCATTGCTTTGGGACAGTGAACAGAGTTGACACAGAGCACATTCAACAGAAAAGAGGGTTCAAATGGCATGAGTGCTGTAGATGAGTCACAGCTTGCCTATAAAGAAAGAATTACAAAATAGGAGTGATATTTGGCTGAAGCATGCAGGACAATGCATTAATGTAGATTTAATTGATATGACCTAGAAGGGGTACGATTTTCAGAAGCCTACCTGGGTGAATGAGGCAAGAAACAGATGAACATGTGAGAGTCCTGCCACGGAGGTATCACTTAGATGTCTCCTCAAACTCTTATTATATGCCTGACAGAACACCAAATGATATAGAAGAAAAACAGACTTTAAGGCAATGTTTGTAAATGTAATGTATGGCAAACCGCAAAAAAATACATTATAATAATTAATAAAAGTCGAATGAAATTAAGGATTATTAAAAAGCTAAAGTGTACATGTGAAACTGTCCTGGAACAGCTAGTTTTAGAAAGGCTTGATCATTGGCCAAGATATGATATACAGTAGCTCTCTTCGGTTAAGCAAAGACATTTGTTTAGTCTAAACATTTACATGACACCGACCAGCTGTTTACAACTGAATATACAGACACCAGAAATGTGCACACACTTACAAGTAATGCCACCTGAAGTGCTGTGTACTGCACCCACACTTCCTGCTTCTGGGTTGGAGAAAGAGAGGAAGTTCCCTTCTGTTGTGCTGTGAGATAGTGAGACCACACGCACTCAATCTCCAGCACAGCACTCTCTGACAGAGATAGGACTACAGAAGAGACAGAAGTTATCATGGAATAGACCTGTTGTATATGAATATGCACACACACACGTACACACACACACACACACACACACACGCAGGATGACATACTATCAGGCAACAGCAGATGCAGGAGGTCTTTTGCAATTATCGTTCCTAACATCCCATAGTTGACAGCTCTAAACAAAAGAGAGAGAGAGAGAGAGAGAGAGAGAGAGAGAGAGAGAGAGAGAGGGAGAGAGAGAGAGAGAGAAACATGGTTTATTTTCAGTTTCACTCTGGACTTTTTACACAGCTGTAAAGATTTATAAGACAGGGCCTTCTTTAAAAGGGTGTAAACAATGTATAGACATTTTGATTATGAATAACGTCATATGAACTCCATTCAAAGTCACCACTAAACCATATATAATTAAATATATGCTATCTGAAATAACATTCACAGTGCATAATCTATTTTTTATTTATGTATATGTATAAAAAGTACATATAACTATAACATCATTTTGTGGCATGTTTCTCTTTCTTTCATCTGCCTCCGTGGACAAAATAGTCAGTCACATCCACCAATCACAAACTTTTGTGAACCCATCCTGATTTAACAATATGATAAATACCTTGGATAAGAAGAATGAAACTGTGGTGATGCAAACATTCCAACTGGGATAATGATGTCATTACCAGATAAAAATGGATGGAGGGACAAACTACAAGACATAGAGAAACAAAGGCTCAACAAAGGGGCATTGAAATAAAAGAAATAAATCATGTTAGCCTGAATTTCAGACTCTGCAGCTTTAGTTATATATCATATGTATACATTCACACATATGATAGTAAGAAACCTATAACATAATGGTGAAGGAAAAACAAAACACTCACACATGAGGCTGTGGAGTGTGAGAAAATAGCTTGCTCCTCATCCTCTGCTGAAGAAGCAGCATCTGCAGGTAGTTGGAGAAATAGTTCTTCTCACTCATAATTACCTAGTGCAAGAGGGAGGTACAATGCTTATTGAACATTATACCAAATTATGCAAAATTTTCTTGTATTTATTTCACTAATACCTCTCCAAAATACTCATCAAGTTTCAGCTGACTGAAGGATTCATGGTTGGTGGAGAGTCTTGGAGTGAGAGATGTAATCTGAAAGAGAAACAGTGACAGTATTACATTTACAGTGACATTTATCTGCAGATCTCAGAGGAGGTATATGAGTGCTTTTTACCTTTTACCTTATTTAAAACTAAATACTGTGTGTCTCCATTCTGCCAGTTTATGGTGGCTATTTTGTTCATGAAGGAATAGTAAATATCACTGATGAGCTTTTCAGCCTAGAAAGTGAAGAGGATTTATAAGAATAATAATAAAATCATTATAAAGTTTGTAATAAAACTAACAACTCACTAAAAAAGTACATACATTACACTTTCATAACATGTTTATAAGCAATCTATGTAAGAAATGTTATAAAGCAGTGTATATGTAAGGATTTATGTTATTATATAAAATAATGGTTTATATGAATAGAAATGTAAATATAAAAAAGAGAGGAACTCTCAGTTATGAGGATAGCATGACTCTTAATACTGATTTTGTATATATTCTTTATCTTGGAAGTTATTATTATGTCTCTACTAGGAGGCAAATGCCAGCATAACAAATGAAAGTAACACCTTTAACAAAATGTGCATTTTTAACACTGTTGTAAAACACAATAGCTACTTTCAAAAGCTGGGTAAAAAACTATGGGAACAATATTCAACATCCCCTAATGATAATACTTTCAGACAATTCAGACAATTTATAAAACACTTGCTATAAGCCTTTCCTTAAGTCGTTCATTAATTCTTCAGCATTGGTTTATCGAAGATTTATGCAATTCATACGTTATAAAAGACTATGCAGTTTCATAGAAAAAGCATTACAAATAAATTAATAATTTGCTTGTTTATAAAACCTGGTAATACAGTTTATTGGACAGTTTATGGGACAGTTTAACCCATCCTACCATCCAACATACAGTATTTGTGTGTGATGATTATAACTGTAACAGTTCATCCATCCATCCACCCATCCATCTATCCATCCATTTATCTACTCATTTTTCCATTTGTCCATCCATCTGTTTTCTGACCATCTATTTATCTATCTATTCCATTTATTTATTTATTTGCATCTATCAATCCCTCTATTATTATTTGTAGTATTATGACTTAAATATCAATATTAGTCATACCTCTTCACCAGCATAATGGTGTCTGATCAAATCACTGATCAATGTATCAAAACAATTCACCGTCTGCAGGACACAGTGCTTCCAATGTGGCACAACCTTAGTAACAAAAAAATAACATTATAATCTAGTTCATTCAAAAACTTTAAGGAATATCAAGCATGATTTCTAAACACACGGTTTAATTTAATACACACCTCATTTTCTTTGTTAATGGCTATAGAGAAGTTTTTCATGGTCTGCATGAATCTGGTGTGCAGAGCAGGCATGAGTGTTTGCAGAAGATTCATGATCATATAAGTATGGAGGGGATAACTGCATAAACAAATAGACACAAATGCAAATAAGTACTTTACCTGCCACAGCAGTAAGTGAAAGTTTATGCTAAATATTGCAACAAATGATACACAGCTAAAATTTAATATGATCTACCTGTCCATCATCTTATGTATACGCCTCCATTTGTTAATTGTCTCTGACATGTAGATGATATAAGGAGGATTGTGCAATAACACAAAATCTGATTTGTTGACAGGAACAGGATGAAATATAGCCTGGAGGCTTCTGAGCCAATCAATAGCTGGGGCCAACTCCTACAGAAAACAAAACAAACACACACACACAAACACACACACACACACACACACACACACACACTGACTTCCCTGTCACACAGTAACCTAATAATTGTTTAAGAGATAACAAACACCTACCTGTAACTCCAGGATGGTCATTCGACGGTACAGGAGTTTCTGGCTGAGTCGGTAGGAAAGAGGTGAAGTGTTTGTAACTAAAGTTGAACTCAAAGACATATACAAGCCACAGTGCTGAATTCTGCTAGATAAGGAAACATTCAACAGAGTCAAAAGCTCCTTGCATGAGGAGAAGAATGGACGCAGACACTGAAAAGAGAGAAGCAAAATATCCAGATAACCCATTTGCTATCATTATTCTATAAAGGTCATGCTTATATACTCACAAATGTTACATTTTTTTTTTAAACCATATGAGCTTATTATTTTTCTTTATTAACTTGCAAACCTCCCATCCTAAGTTGTACCTGTGAGTTGAATTTGGATCTGTTTATTTGGCTGTTCCACTCAATAGGGAACTGAAACTCTGGTTGATCAATCTGTGTAAAGTCAGTGTATAACAAAGAAAAGGTTAAAATGCTTTTGGGAGACAGATTTAGTACATTATATCATTACATATCTATATATCTGTAGATTTCTAAGGATATACTGAAAATGATTTACAAGACTGACCCTGCTGAGATCTTAATGTTCAATTAATTAAAGATGCTCTATTTGCATACTGTCATAATGATTACAAATAGCAATAATTAATAATTAAGTTTTATTAAAAAAAAAAGTATGTTTAAATTGCAGCCAAGAGTATGAGAACAGTGTAGACTCCTTCCTTCTCATAGGTTTAAAGATGCAAGGATGGAAGGTAATGCTAAAAGTGTGGCAGGATGTTTAGCATGCTTTTTAATGGTTTGAATGTACCTGTATGTAATGTTGGCTCTCATTACGGTCAGGACCCACATACACATTAAAGAATGGAAAGGTGTTATACTGTGACATCAGCAGAGCCAGAGTGGAGTTCAGCTCAGGCTGAGTCCAGTTCCCAGGTACAGGCCAGCCACCCAGCTACACAAAAACACAGACTGGTTTATTTAAATCTGTCCATAAAGTCATCCAGCAAGAAAGAATTTTCTATATTCACAAAAAATAATAAATGATGTCCTTCTTTACTTATTGAGCAGTGTTAAAGTTATCTGGAAAGAATAAAGTCAAGGAAATGCATAATATATCAAAAGGCTGTATTTGTTTCTATTTTAAAATATTTCTAGTTTGCTGTATTTGTGCATGTCTGAGAGAGATTTTGTGTATTATACCTTCTGTATTAGCATTTGGGCATGATATATGCTCTCATTCAGTGTAGTGTTGGGCTTCATGCAGGTGTTATAGAACATCTGTGCTTTCTGTGCTGCACTGCTGATATTCCTTTTGGGAGACTCTAATCATCACAGAGACCAAAGATTCATATATAAGTTTCATGTATATTTCCAGTTTAGAGTTAAGTGCAGCTACATTTCCTTTTATATTTCTTACTTATATTCTTTGTGCATATTATAAGAATACAGAACAAAATACTGCCGACCACATACTAAATATGTCTAAACACTATTCAAATAATCTCTTCATCATAAAAAATGATTAGTAGTACATTTGGTCCTATTACAACTTTACATCTTTATAAATTTATTGTTGTTTACAGTAATAGAAAGCTATTCTGAATAGTCTGTCATACCCAGAGTGTCTTTTATTGCTTGGAGCAAAGCTGTCTGTCTGTCAGGTAACCTGTCATCTCTCTTTCTTTCAGTATCTGGTACTATGTCCATTCTCATTCCACCACCTCTCCTCTCTCTCCTTCTCATCACAGCTTGTCTGGTGACATTATCGGACAGAATATTGTCTCTGTTTTTTCCTCTGCTCTTGGATGACATTTCTGCTTTACAACTAAACTGGAAATAATCACAGGGTCGAGAAAAATGACCCATGGCTGTAGAGAAGCGTTCTGCTACTCTCATGCATGCTGGAGAGAGACAGGGAATAGGGTCTAGTGGGAGAAAGAAATGCAGGGTCAAATAAAATCTAAGAAAAAAAGGAAAGTCCAATCACTACAGGCATTACACTAGATGATTAATACAGCATAATGTTACCTTGAGTGGTTGGAGGTTTTTCCTGCAGGAAATAGTACCCCAAACCCGTGATTGTTCCAATGATACAGAAGGCAAGACAACACTGAAAAAGCAGGAGCCCTAACCAGTGGTCCTTGACCAATGAGCTTGATTCCTCGGACTGAACCCGTCCTTGGGTGAACTGGAGAAATACCTAGACAAGCATCAGACGCTAGTACTTACCTCTTGTTCTATATGATAAAAGCTCATGTAACATGTTGGTCAGTAAGTGTTGGTTAATTTTCTATAACAACATGGCTCTGACAATAGGTACTGCATTATTGAGGTTGTTTACATGAATTTATGTAATTCTATAGTGATGTCTAATTCACAGGGACTTGTATGTCTGATTCTCTACAATTATAATAATACATAGATTCATATTTATGAGCTCTATGTAATTGAGGTATATGTGTTCCTTAATACTTTCCACAATAGGAAAGCCTTGAAGACAGAGGACTTTTTTTTTCTCAGTTTTCAGTAACATTGTGTTTTTTATCTTAATAACTTCAAGAGAGAGAAAAAAGGTGACTGCAGAGGAATTAGAGTTACAGCATACAGTATGTATTAACAGGAGCTAACTTGATAGTGTTCCAGTTAAATATAATTCTAAACAGATTAAAAACTATAGCTAATTTATCATGTATTGATGAATTAAAACTGTATTTTGTAATTTGCTGAGCTTTAAGAGGAATAAAATAATTCAGAATGTTTTCTTTTAGGAAAATAATCAAATAAAAGAATCAGCTTTAAGGTGGTAGCACATCACATCAACCCATAATGGGGTTTTTCTCTATATAGTCACAGGTGCTTGAAAATCAGATTCAGATAGTTATAATCATAGCAATAGTCACTTAATAGACAACTTGTATGAACAAACGCAGAGAAAACACTTTAAGAAACAAACATCAAGCAGATTATTAAGATGAAGCTGCCTTAAAGATTTCAGCAATTTGCCAATGAACTGGACATTATACATTACACATTAAACTAACCTGCACTTTTATTCGTAAAAGGAAGTGAAAATCTACTTGAACCTAAACCATCGCTCTCTTAGAGACAACATAGTAGCACCGTTGTTATATTTTGGCTGGAATATTTGTTTAATTCTAGCTGTACCTGCTGATCGGATGAGTTTTGTGTCATCTTGGTCTTTTCAATTGTTCGTCAGAACTCCTTCTCCATTAGCATCCTTCTTATATCTGAGTCCCCACTAACTTACATCAGAATCATCCTTTTTTCTATCTCTCCCTCCATCAGTTCAGTCATTCATCACACTTTCTCCTCCCACATTTACATTCTGATAAAATCCAGTGTACAGGCCTCTTTCACTACGTCATACTAACTGGCTGTTTGTGTAAACCCCCTGGGTTTGATGTGTGTAAGGCACGTTTATTTCACTTAAATCTGAGTGCCTGAAATTCACTCGAATAAGTACTCACTTTTTATTTAAAAAAACAATTCAGGTATTATTACAAAAAATCACATACATTTTATTTTATATGTCTAGTTGTAGTCAATCAGGCTGTATTTAAACAGTCACAGACACTCAACACACGTATGTCAGCACTCTGCTATCAGTGGAGTGTGAGACTGGTTTGGGATGATAGGGTGAGAAGACGCATCTGTGACGTGCCTACGATGTCACAAACTGTGCGGGAAGGAGCATGATTGACTCTCAGTTGCCAACATGCACGTTTAACAAACAAAATTCAAGACACAATTATTCAACATTTAGAGAAGAGAAAATGTTAAGAAGTGTGAATTATAGAAATTGAGTGAATTTCTCTTGATTAAAAGTAATGTAACACAAAGTAGATACTGATCACTGAGCAGACTTGTGGCTCAAAAGAAAACAGGCAAATTCAAAGGATTTAAATGTAATCTTTTTTTTTATTACTTCCATCCTCCAAGGAACATGCTTTAGAAATCAAGCAGAATGAAAAGTCTTTTTTACTGTTTTCATTTTAAAATACAGTACAAATGAGAGCTTGATTGCAAAATACATTATTAGACCGTAAACATACACACATTCACATATCACAAAGAAATTTAACTGCAAAATAAAGCACTTGTATATGAGTGTGTGGAAAATGACAAAAAAAAGCATTATAATGGATGTCCATCACATACTGTAAACAGCAGTATCATGGTTATACTGACATGACAACAAAACATGATGCAAATATTAGAGAAAAAAGTATTCATTAAATGCATAAGAAATCAAAAAGGGGGAATCATTTAAATGATTACAGACTTTGGGGCACCTGTGCAACACCGTGTAGAACATTTTTGTTCAATTTTAAGTGGAGATACATACACAATTATACATGTGAAGAAGGTAGAAGAGTGTAAAATGTAAATTTAAGGAATGACGCCTTCTTCGTGTTAAAGGATTTCAACTAAACATTTAGAATTTAGTCCATTTCCCGAGTCATCTGAAATTTCCAGGTTAGCATTAGCATAACTGTCTCATGAAAAAGGCCCATCGATTTGTTCTTTATAGTTTAACACTAGTAAATCATTTAAAGCATTTGTGCAAACGTTTCTAGACATTTCTCTGAGAGTCTCTCTCAACCCACGACTAAGGCAGTGTTCGAATTTGTTCCTATTCATTGACACCGTAGGGTATTTGAGCTTGGATATTTTGTCTGAGTTCTTAGTGGACTGATGTACTCTGTATAGATCAATATAATACTACCCTCTATAAGGCCATAATACATAGATTTTTATTTCACATCAAAATGTACGTGTCAGGAAGAATATTAGCGCATCAGAAAATACACATACAAACATCTATAAGAATACTAACAACCTCTAAAGCCAATAGGCACTTGTAAGAGGTGTGTTTAATACAGAGATTGTGCATACTTCTGTTTTTGGCTTTTTTCAGCATGGTTACAGGAATATTTTAAATTGTGTAATAGTCATGATGTGTTTGTCACACTCAGAAATAAGTGTTGTGTGAATCTAGTGGTGTGTCCTTTTCTACTGCGCCCTATTTAGTAACCTGTACAGTAATGTGAGTTAGTGAGTAACCAACCACTGATCATCTTGCTCCCATAGATGACTGACCAGCCAACCAACTAACATAGTACTGAATATTTAAGTATTTATGAATATTTATATTTATGGCAGACATATTTGCTTCTTTTTAAATATGATTGTATCATGGAACAGAAAGCTGTCACTGGCTGTCACTGAATTAATACTATGTAATATTTCCATCCAATCAATCATTCTTGGTAGTACATTAATAATCAGTGGTCAATTTTTGTGCTTAAAAAACAAATGAACAAAAAAACTAATAAAAATTGATCATGCAGTCTTGTTGAATAACTGTTGCATGCAAGACAGACAAAACAAAGCTTTGTTCATTACATAACACATAATTCCCTACCAGCCTTCATATGCATCTATGTAGCTACATGTCTATTTGGAAAGCTGTTTTTCTAAAAGCATTTTTCTGCTGTTCACTAGTTCATGTCATATTTATTTAATAAAAGTATCATAAACAGTGCTTACTGTCCTTTAATCTTTAATGCTTTTGATCTGGAGGCTGTGCTAAGCTTTATGCAAGTTGTTCATGTGCGAAGCACATAAGAGGTTGCAGTGAACTAGAAATAGCCACATAGTTACACAGTCTTTTTTCATACCCTAAAATCCTAGCTCTCATTTGTTAAATTACACGACATGTCAGAACACTGTATTCAAGCAACCACATGCTGAGATGGTAAACATGGATGAAGTTGCTTATGAAAGCATCTTTAGAAAGGGGAAGAGGATCTTTCTTAAGTTTTCTTAAAAATGCAAACGAGCTGCTGGAGCTATTGAGTTTCTTGCTAAGTGGTCTCGCTGATAAAGCTACAGAAAGGTTCAGACAAAAACAAGGCTGTATGACAAATGACAAAAGAGACGGAATTACAAAACTCACAAAAACAATGCATCAAATGTCTGGAATCAAAGCAGAGTCAATCTTTGAATTTTATGTTTGGTTTTTAATATGAGTGACAGGAGTTTCCACCAATCACTTCATGGCCTGCTTGGCACGCTTTGTGTGGCACTTCATGCATAGAATCCTCCCGTCCAATGGATAACAACCATCAGCATCTGCTTCTATAGAGAGAGGACGGGAGCAGTCCTGGGAGCCAGAAGAGAAACATACGAATATGTCACTCTCTGTAATCCTTTACATCTTTATAAAACCTTGTTTAAAAGGTATTTGTACTGAAATATACTATTTTAAACAAGACAACCATCTCAGTTCCACATTGTGCATAAAAGTATTGGACAAGACCTGCTTTTTAAATAAACTGCACTGAAATATCACTGTGGATACAAGTACATCATTACTTTCCAGCATTGTATGTTGGGATAAAAGTGTCCAGCAATTAGTAGTATGAATTCTAGGAGTCTGTTTAAAATGGGGGAGCTGCTAACTGGGTAGTGTGGTGCATTTTTATATTTTATGTTCTCATACCTCACATCGGTAGCACTTAAGATGAAAGTTCTTCTCCAAGGCTACTACTCTGAGTGTTTCCTCACTGCCAGGATCAGGAACAATTGGCTCATTGCAGCTCACACACAGAGGAGAAAAACGTCTGTGATCCAGAAGCAAAGCAGGAGCCACAAAAATAAAGATACATCATTGTGTCTTTTATTATATTTAATATTTTCTTGGATTACTGAGATACTCAGCAAATGAGCTGAGGAGCCAAAGGTGGCTTTCTCGGTCAGGATGTGTGTAGAGGCTCACCGGTGGTAATCATTGACACAGTAGGGGTTGTTGTTGTCATCAGTGATGAATGGAGAGCCCTCCAGTGTGCAGCTACACACAGTGCAGCGGAAACAGTGAGCATGGAAACACTGACCCACTGCTTTCAGCACACGATCTGTGATCCGCTCCCCACAGCGAGAACAAATTGCCAGAGAGTTCTAAACACACATACAGGAATCAGGAAGGCAAAAATATTTCATCTGTCCCCACTGATTTGGCACAAAATTAAAATGCACTATTTCAAGCAGACCGTAGCTAGGATGCATGCATATTCTCTCGGTACCTAACTAAGCTTATGAGAGCTGTGGAAAATGATTAAGAGCTTTTGAGGTATTCAGTTTATTTCACAATGAGGATCGGTTAACTAGCACAAAAACAAACATCACAGGTATGGTAACCGTCTAAAGTTTGTGCATTCCACATTCAGTGTTGTTTGAACAACGACAGAACGGGTACATAAAACCTTTTATGTGTATAATGAGGGAACTAAAATAATGCAATTATGCCAAACTGACCAAACACCAAATCACATACGGTGTCAAAATCCAATACTTGAAAGTGTCTTGCTGAACTACAGCATGAATGTGTGTGCGTGGGAGTGACTCACCACATAACACTCCTCACACTCTGGTGTTCCATCACGGTCATAGAACTGCATTCCCTGCAGGGGGCGCTGGCACGTCATGCAGCAGAAACAGTGTGAGTGGAAAAGTTTGTCCATCGCCCTGACTGCAGGCTGAGACCTGGACAGAGCCTCTCCACATTTTCCACACATCTCTATGCAAGCAGGAAAAATGTTAATGCACAAACGCTGATAAAGGTACAATTATTTGATACATGCACGTGTATATGTGTGGAAACTAACTTCTTGTACTTGTTTGTGGTTTTTTACGTGAAGAAGTGCCTCTGTATTTAATAGCATGCATAACATTTTATTCTATTAATATACTTAAACTATGTTTAATACCATACGTGAAAGTGGACAGGTGAGCTATCACGGTCACCTGTGTTCTATATTAATAAATGGAAATAAAATGGAGATGTAATAATTACAGATGTGAGACTACCTGTAGGTGCAGAGGTGATAACTGGGGCATGGTTGTCCATGT